>NC_059141.1:900000-1150000 GCF_020740605.2 Lemur catta | reverse complement strand
GTCAGTGCCTGGCTTCGAAGCTTGAAAGGACAGGCTGACTCTCCTGTTAGGGCGAATGCAGCCGTGACTTTGAGCTGAAGCCAGTGCTCGTTGACCGTCCTGGGATTCCCAGGGCCCTTAAGCCTAACGCCAACTCCACCCTGCCTGAGCTCTGTGGATGGAACCGCAACGCCTGGAGACGGCGCATCTGTTCACAGCAGGGTTCACTGGACGTTCTCAGCCCACTGCTGAGACCCACTGCTCAGAAAAAAGATGCCTTTCAAAATATTCTTGCCCATTGACAAGGCGCCTGGTCACCCCAGAGCTCTGATGGAGAAGTACAAGGAGATGGATGTTGCTTTTAACATCTGCTGACACATCTAGTCTGCAGCCCATGGAGCAAGGAGGAATTTTGACCTTCAAGTCTTATCATTTCAGAAATACAATTTCATAAGCTATCGCTGCCATAGTTAGTGATTCCTCTGATGGAGATGGGTGAAGTAAGCTGAAAACCTCCTGGAAAGGACTCACCATTCTAGGCGCCATTAAGAACATTCATGACTCATGGGAGGAGGTCAAGCTATCGACATGAACAGGAGTCTGGAAGAAGTGCATTCCAACCCTCATGGAGGACTTTGAGGGTTCAAGACCTCAGTGGAGGAAGGAACCACAGATGTGGTGGAAACGGCAAGAGAACTAGAGTCAGATGCGGAGCCTGAAGATGGGACTGAATTGCTGCAGTCTCAGGACAGAGCTTGAACAGAGGAGGAGTTGCCTCTCCTGGATGAGCAAAGTGGGTTTTTGAGCTGGAACCTACTCCTGGGGAAGCAGCCGTGAACAGTGTTGAAATGACAACAAAAGATTCAGAATATTCCATCAACCTAGTGGACGAAGCAGCAGCAGGGTTTGAGAGGTTTGACTCCAATTTTGAAAGAAGTTCGCCTGTGGGTAAAATGCTATCAAGTAGCATCAAATGCTACAGAGAAATTTTTCATGAAAAGAGCCAATTGATGCTGCAAACTCCACTTTTGTCTTATGTAAGAAACAGCCACAGCCGCCACACTCAGCAGCCAGCGCCTGGAGGGAAGACCCTCCCCCGGCAGAAAGACTGTGACTCAACGAAGGCTCAGACCATGAGCATTGTTTTAGCAATAAAGTATTTTTAATTCAGGTATATACGTTGTATTTAGACAGTGCTATTGCACGCTTACTGGCCCACAGCACAGTGTGTATAACAGGACTTTTGTATGCACACAGTCATGTGACTCGCGTTCCTGCGATCATTATCGTTATTGTCGTCACAAAGGGAAGCCGGGTTACCTGCACACCTGCGTGGCTCTCGGCTTTCCGGCCTTGGCATCTGCCATAAAGAGGAAGGAGTCCCCGCGGTGGCAGGCGTGTGGGCAAGAGTGCTGCCTGCCGCCAGGGACACACACTCGGATCCAGACCTGCCCCTGCCAGTTCTGGGACCACTCTGTCCCTCAGTTTTGCCCTCTGTAAAGTGGAGGCAATAACAAGACCTTCACACCAGGTGTGTTGGGAGGAGTACGAGCGTGAGCAGCCCCGCGGCGCTCAGAGCGGCTTCGGCTCACAGCGAGCTCCTTGCGCGTTTATCAGACAGAGGACAGCTACTGCGCAGGGACAGTGGCCCGGGGACCACAGGCTCAGGTCCCACGCAGCAGCCCAGAGCCCACACGGCGTCACCTGCCAGGCCCAGGCCCGAGTGCTTTCTGAAACCGCAGCGACGGGTTCGATCTGCTTCTGCAGACAGAGGGAGATGAGTCTGCGGCGTGGGTGTCAGGATGCGGCTGAGCTTGTTCTAAAAAGGTTCATTTTCATTCTGCGCGGTGGCCGCCGTCTGGTTCCAAAGCAGCAGCTGTTTCCTCCGCAGCCGGGCGGGTAAACACCGGGAAGCCGGAGGCCTCCGTGTGCATCGTTTCCACTTCACAAGCACAGAACCAAGAAAGAGTAAAAAGGAAGAGTCTGCGAGGAGGAAAGTAAATCAGGCAGCTGAGGTTTCGGGCTTGAAGCAGAGCTGCGTACGTCGCAGCCGGGACCCCCTCGAGGCTCGGTCGCGGGGCCACCCACCCTCGCCAACACGGGGGCGCAGCCTCTCGAATTCCAACGCAGAGTCACCTGGAGCGTAGCGAGCTCTGCGAGTGCAGGTCAGACGTCCCCACTGTCCTGCCACTGGGTCTCGACGTGTGAAGACTGGCGAACTCGCTGCCCCAGACCCAGGTTCACATCTCGCTCAGCCAGTTTCTGGGGGCACCGAGCGGGCAGAGCAGGGTCAGCCTCACAGCCTCCGCCTCCTCGTTCTGGGGTCCGCACCCGGCCCCACCCCCATTGCGTGTGGCCACCGCGCCCCGCTCTTGGCCCTGGGGGGGCTGCCCCAGAGGAGGACGGGGCAGTGGACCACGCATCGCGGGCCGCGTTAGGCTGCAGCAACGGCCGACCCCAGCCCTGAGGCCTTCACCACGGGGCTCTATTCTGCACGCGCATGTGTGCCCTCGTGCGGTGCTACACGGCGTCCTCTGCGTCAGTCGGGGCCTCCCGAGAAGCAGACCCCGGTGCATCTTGGAGGACACTGTGAGGGACCAGGGCAGGCTGAGCCCACGGCAGACCGTGCTGGGGCCAGTCCCCAGGGCAAGGTGAGGATGGGGGTTGGGGGACGTCTTGACCCCGTGCAGTTCTAGGGGGCGGGGCCACAGTCACCACCAGAGGTGCCCAGGAATGCCTGGCCTGCCTCGGTGCCCCTGCCGTGCTCAGCCACTGCCGCGGGAGGCCGGGACTCCATGTAAAGGCAGTAGCGGGTCTCACAGCCATGCCTCCCGGCCGCTAGGCAGTCGCAGTCCTCCAGCCGGGCTGGAACCGAACCGAAGCAGTTCCCCGCTGGGACCTCCTCGTCAGGGAAAGAGGGTGGAGGAGGCTTGGGTGGTTCCCAGAGCTCCCACTCCCGCGACACATGCCAGTCCTCAGCTGCCCCTGACAGGCACGTCCCAGCACTCGCGGACGCCAGGCAAGGAGCAGTCGCCCGGCCCGGCCCTGTCCTCTCCTGCAGGAATGAGTGACCAAGAGGAAAACCGTCCCCAGCCTCGCCCTCTGAGGCTACTTCATCCTCCCCGCAGGACGCACGTCCCCCGCTGGAGAGAGCCCCTCCGGGGCCGGCTCCTCCCTGAGGAACCCGGGAGGGGTGGACGGGCCACAGGCCAGGTCACGATGCCAGGGCTGTGCCCCGCGTGGACGTCCCGCCTTGGGCCTCAGGGTCACCAGCCCCACCCACGTGGGAAACAGCAACGGCGGAAGCCAGCAAGTGGCCGGGAGAGCAGCTCCCAGTACTGACGCCGACTGCGCCCTGCAGGCTCCTGCCCTGTCACCGCACCTTCCCTGGGGCCCGGGAAGTCCCTGAGGCCGTCCTTCCACAGGGACAGCGCCAGCAGCCTGCGGTGCCACCCCAGGAGCACCCAGCATTCCGGCCTCAGCGTTCGTGGGGACGGCTGGGAGCAATCCCGCCCACCTGAGCCCGGGGTTTGGAGGAGGCACCACCCCCTCCCCACGCGACACCACACCAGGGAGCCCCCCAAGGCCACCAGGACCGCTCCTCAGTGTGGAATCCACGGCAGGAGATGCTGAGTGGCAGAGAGAGGACCGGTGCTGCCACGGCGTCGCTCACTACTGCGCCTGGGGTGGGGAGGGGGCAGCGCATCCCTCGAGGACAGAAGCCCCCAGCAGAGGCCTCAGTCCCTCCGCTAGTGCACCAGGTGCCCCTGACAATAATGAAATGAAACTAGAAATCAACAGCGAAGATATCTGAAAAATCTCCATATACTTGGAAATTAAACAAAAAAATTAAAATAACCCATGCGTCAAAGAGAGAGTCTCAAAGAAGACTAGAAAATATTTTTGAATTAAATAAAAATTAAAATACAACATATTAAAATCTGTGGGATGCACTGACACAACGCTTCAAGGAGATGTCCGTGCGTTAACTGCGCGCTTAGAAAAGAAAAACCATCAGATCAACAATCTAAGCTCCCACCATAGGAAACTGAAAAATAAAGAGCAAAATAAGCCCAAAGCAAGGAGAAAGAAGGGGGAAAAATACAGATAAGAACAGAAATCAATGATTTTCAAAACAGAAAAATAATACAAAAAAAAATGAAACCAAAAACTGATCCTTTGGAAACATCAGTAAAATCGATAAACTTCTAGCCAGTCTGACCAAGAAAAAAAGAAGAAAGACACAAATTACCATTACTAGGAAAGAAGGAGGGACTATCACTGTGGGCCTCACAGACATCAAATCGTAGAACCAAGAGGGAGGGCTGGGAAACAGCTCCATGCACAGAAATTCAACAGTTTATAGGCAACTGACCAGTTTCTTGAAAAACACAAATTACCAAAACTCACTCAAGGAGCAACAGATAATCTAAATCATCCTAAATACGTTAAAGAAGTTGATTTGCGGGAAGGGGGCGGTAGGCCCATCCGATAAAGGAAACCCCAGGACGGTCTGGCCTCGCCGGTGAATTCCGCCCAACACTTGAGGAAGAAATGCTGCCACAACCCGTGACCTCGTCCAGGAAACAGAAGAGTTAACCCTCCCCAACTTATTTTTGTGAGGCCAGCATTACCCTAATATCAATATCAGACAGAACAGGACAAGAAAAGAAAATACTACAGCCCAGTGTTCCTTATGAGCACAGACACAAAATCCTCAGCCAAACGTTGGCAAGTTGAATCCAGCAATATGTAGAAAGAGTAACAGCTCCCAGCCAGCTGGTTAATGCTGGGAATGCTGAGTTGATTTAATGCACGTGAATTAATCAAGGAAATCCACCATGTTAGTAAACTAAAAAATAAAAACCGCACGCTCTTGTAGATCAAAGCAGAAAAAACATTTGGCAAAATTCAACACTTTCAGTAAGAAGAGAAAAGAACTTCTTTACCTGACAAAGACCATCGGGGACGCCATGGATAGTGTTGTTGCTTCTCACTAACGGTGAAGGACTCAATGGTTTGGCTGTGAGACTGGGCCAGATGTCGTCCCCTTATTTTTCCATCCTTACTCAACATCATCCTGGATCCTAACTGGTTCAGTAAGGCACGAAAAAGAAATAAAAAGGCATATGGATTAGAAAGAAAGAAAACTGTCCTTATGCACAGAAAACACAATTGCCCATGTAGAAAATCCCAGGAAATCTACAAAACAAAAAGTCCCAGAACCTATATATGAGCTATAAGGTTCCTTACAGAATATAACCTTAACATGCAAAAAAACAACTGTTTTTAATATAGTATCAATGAACAATTACAAAAGGAAATTTCAAAAACAATGCCATTTACTTATAGCTCAAAAAAATGATATATGTAGGAATAACTAACAAAATTAGTAAAAATATACAGACCAAAGGCTACAAAATGTTTGTGAAAAAAAATCAAAGAAGGCCTAAATAAAGAGAAAGACATACCGTCGTTCATGGATTGGAACTTTCAATTTAGCTAAGATGTCGATTCTTCCCATAATGATCTATAAATTAAACACAACACCAAGTAAACTCTCAGAAGGATTTCTTATAGACATGCAGAAGCTGCTTCTAAAGTTTATATGGTAAGGCAAAAGAACTGTAAGTCAAACTATTTTTGAAAAAGAAGAACAAAGTCGGCAGACTTGCATTGTCGGACTTTTTACTTACTAAAAACCGACAATGATTAAGACAGTGTAACACTGGTGAAAGGATGGACACGTCGATCCGTGGAACCAACAGAGTCCAAAAACAGACTACACAAATGTGGTCGATTGATTTTTACAGAACAGCAAAGAAAATTCACTGGGGAAAGGATCATCTGGTTCAACAAATGTTCCTGGACCACTTGGACATTCATATGCAAAGGCAATAGACCTCCATCTACATCTTACGCCTCATACAAAAATTAACTCAAAATAGATTGTCAGCTTAAATTTAAAATGAAAATCTGTAATAGTCTTAGAAGAGAAGAGAAAAATCTAACTTTTGGGCTTAAGCAAAGAGTTCTTGAACGGGACATCAAAAGCATAATCTCTAACAAGTTGATAAACTGGACCCACCAAAACTGGGAGTTTCTACTCTGAAAGACACTGTCAGGAGGAACAAGAGGACAAGTCAGAGACTGGGAGAAAATATTGTCAAATCCTATGTCTGTTAAAAGAACTTATATCCAGAATATATAAGTACCTCTAACTCAATCATAAGAAATCTAACAACCCAGGGTTTTTTAATGGCAAAAGATTTAAACAGAGACTTTGCCAAAGAAGATACATGGATGGCATGATGAGCTGGGGGTTTTTCTTGCACTTTCCCCGGAAACCACCCTCCCAGGGCCACGTGGGCAGCCCTGTGGTCTGCGAGGGTCTTCCCATGCAGCCTCTCTGACCCCCAAGCCCCAGGTTCTGTCCCTGCACGTCAGGGCTGGTAGGAAGCTCCGGCCAGCAGTCACGAAGGGGAAGATTTATGGCAAGCCACGCGTGGCACGTGGGCTAAGCCAGCTGACTTAAGGACTCACTAGATGCCTGAAATGGCGTGTTCTCACTTGGCCTTTTCTCTGATGAGCTGGATTTATGAGCTTGGGTAAAGTGCATCGGCAAGAAGGCCAAGTTTGTAAAACACGGTTCTTTTATTCCGAACGCGTAACTCTCAAATGTCACACGCCTGCTCCCTTCTCTGAGCTCACACCGCACAGGTAAAGGCACCCCCGGGAAAGCTTGTGCCCCGCCTCATTCCCGGCCACTCCCGTGCAGACCCGCCTTCCGCCATGGTTTGGCCCTCCAGCCGCAGCCCGCCGGGGTCTGCCACACGGACGTTGTCTGCAGCTGTGGGCACCGAAGTCACGCTGTGCTGCAGCTCGTGCCCCCGGGTCCCCGTGGGGCCAGCAGCTGGGGGGAAGGTAGGTCTCCATCAACCTTCTCCGGGACAAATCAGCCGTCCTGGGCAAGCAAAGGGGCTCGGCCTTCACAGAGGGGGCAGCTGAGCCGGGTCCTCCCCGTCCAGCCCCCACGTCAGACGAGCCCCACAGCCCGCAGCCACCGCCCTGCCTGGCACACGGGCAGCGCGAGGACATGCAGGTGACCTGGCACTGACTGCAGAAGAGGCAGGTGCAGGCAGGCACGGCCGAGCCCCGACTCCCAGCGCCTGATGCGGATGTGTGGGTGTGTGTGTGTGTGTGTGTGTGTGTGTGTGTGTGCTCTGTATGTGTAGTATGTGTGAGGCACAGGGGTGTTCAGGGCTCCTTCTGTGTCTGTCTGCTGCAGACGACGATGCAGAGGCTGTGCGGGGACACAGGGAGGTCCTGGGCTGAGCACTCGAGAGGCGGGTCCCTGGGCCCTCTTCCCCTGCCCTGCCGTCTGCCTCCCGGGGCACACGCCGTGGGCCAGGCCGCCAAGCGTTGAACCGGGCAGGAGCCAGGCCGGCCCTCACGCTCTGTGGGGCCCAGCGGCAGAGAGCAGTGTGGACGCTGAGACGCAGATACCCACAGACCGGCTGGTAACGGTGCTCTGTTCTCTCCCACGACACACAGCCGGTGTGGCACCCGCAAGGCCAGGCTCAGATACAGCCCCAGTGCGGTGCGCCAGCACGGGGCCACCCACGGCCCCCTCCAGGGACATTGCTGCCACTGCATGCCTGCCACAGCCTCCCCTCTGCGGCCTTCCCTCCACAGCCTCCCTCCACGGCCTCTCCTCCACAGCCTCCCCTCCACGGCCTCCCTCCACGGCCTCTCCTCCACAGCCTCCCCTCCACGGCCTCCCTCCACGGCCTCCCCTCCACGGCCTCCCTCCACGGCCTCTCCTCCACAGCCTCCTCTCCACGGCCTCCCTCCATGGCCTCCCCTCCACGGCCTCCCTCCATGGCCTCTCCTCCACAGCCTCCCCTCCACGGCCTCCCTCCACCCTCTATTCTGAACTTGGACCAGCTCACAGGCTGCTGGGGGACCACACACCCTTCGGTGGGTTTCTCAGGATTCCTGCTTTTTTATCCTCCTCTTCTGGGGGAGCCCAGGTGGTTTCCTGTTGAGGAGCCGGTGGCTCATGTGGGCTGCTGTCCCCACGGCGTGGCGGGTGGTGTGTGCTGTGTTCCGTCTGGAGAAGATTTGCTGCAATAGCTCACCGAGACGCGCTCCTTCCAGGCTGTGTGACAGACGGTCTCCGGAGGCCGTCTTCCCACATCATTTTTCCAGCAAAAAACATGGTATTGGTGTCTTTGTTCTAGAAGAAGGAGATTTACTTTCTTAATAATGGAAACGTTGATGTCATCAGTTTGCTGCGTGCTGGCGCTAATGCTCGTGTGTCAGCCGCTCCACCGTGGGGAGGTTTAATTGGCAACTCGAGATTCACATCGCGACGCCATGAAACATCTGGGAAACTTGAGAAACGCATGGTTTTATAGCCTTAAGGCTACTAGCAATTTGATAAACATAAGATATGGATAATTTAAATGTTTAAGCATTTAATTACTAGTAAATGGGAGACATTTTGTTTTATGTTGTGTAGCTTATTATTTCATAAGTTTTCATTTAAGCATCCGGGAGCGGAAGCCAACTTTCTGTCTCAGCCACGTTCCTCCGGGCCATCCGTTTTCTTTTTTTTGTTTTGTTTTTTTTTTTTTGAGACAGAATCTCGCTTTGTTGCCCGGGCTAGAGTGAGTGCCGTGGCGTCAGCCTAGCTCACAGCAACCTCAAACTCCTGGGCTCAAGCGATCCTCCTGCCTCAGCCTCCCGAGTAGCTGGGACTACAGGCATGCACCACCATGCCTCATCAGCTCGGTGCGGCCGTGACAGCAGGGTCCAGCGAGAGACGGTGACACGCTGGGTAGGGTTGGGGTTCGGGTTAGGGCTCAGGTTAGGGTTCGGGTTAGGGTTGGGGTTCAGGTTGGGGTTCAGGTTCGGGTTAGGGTTCGGGTTAGGGTTGGGGTTGGGGTTCGGGTTGGGGTTCAGGTTAGGGCCGGGGTTGGGTTGGGGTTGGGGTTGGGGTTCGGGTTAGGGTTAGGGTTGAGGTTGGGGTTGGGGTTGGGGTTGGGGTTTGGGTCTGGGTTCGGGTCAGCTGCCGACAGCGGGAGGGGCTGCCCTGGGCAGAGCAGGCGCCGGGCGGGGGAGGCACAGACAGTCCTGCAGCCCCAGCTTCGCCCTCGGTGGATCAGGACGTAAAATCCAACAGCAACATAAGCTCCCAGATGACTTTACACTTCGATCCGCAGACGCGGAACCTCACGCGATGGCACCAGTGCTTGCGCCGTAAGAGCTTCGCTTCAGGCCAGCCTTTTTCCATCCGCTTCTTCACCCGGTTCCTCCCTCCTGGCGGCCCCTGCACCCACCACCCCTCCTACCCCAGGTAACCGTGTCAACAGTGGCGTATGCCTTTGTCACAATCACACGTCACAGATGTGTGGCTGTCTCAGCAAATTCACATCTGGAGAGGGTTTTCCCTGTTTGTTCCAGGAGAGTGAGAACGTCTTCCCGAGACTCGCCCTCCTCCCCCACCGGCCTCAGCGGCACTTCTCGCTCTGGTCCCGTACGTCTGTGCCATCCTCTGCCCTGGGCCTCTGTCGCAGTGCTTTGCTCTGGGAACAAGTCCCCATCCACACCCTGGAACACACCCTCTGCAGTCACCATGAAGTTACTGGGTCGAAGAACGCGTGTACTTTTAATGTCTGCCTCAAGCGGCGGCTACGCCAGGCCTTGCTGGCCACAGAGCCCTGCTGGGCAGGCTGCACCCTGGCTGGGCACTCGGCCCACCTGCCACCCCTGCCTGACGCCTTCCCGGACACGAGAGGGGAAGCAGGTGCCAGGAATCCAGGTGGCCCCGGAGCCCGGCCAGCTCCTGTCATGGGGACACCCACTTGCTTGTCAGGTGACACGAGGCTGGGAGCCTGGGTGAGGAGCCAGGCACAGAGAGCAGGCAGGTACTGAGAGTGGGGAAGGGGCCTGGCAGAACGATGACCCATGACCGGGGGCCAAAGGGCAGGAAAAAGGAAGAGCATCCAGGTGGGTGCTGGGCCAGAGCGACGGCTGCAGGAGGCGTGGCTTGGCCACTGTGGCCTCACCCCACGGACCTTGAGCAAGTGGGAAAGCCACACACAGCCACCTTCCTGCCACCCAGCACCAGGGCAGCAAGTGGTGGCCTCACCTGTGCCGCAGGTGAGCCGCAGGCACCCCAGGCGGGGACCACAGCACCACAACCGCGCCCCAAACTCCCTCCAGCTGAGAGCGTTCGAGCATCATCCCAAATGTGGCACTTCTAACTCTGGTCCGGCTGACTCACGTCAGTGATCCGGGAGACAGCAGCGTCCCCCGGGAGAAGGCCACACCCCAGATCGGCCCAGCAGCGCAGGGCTGCCACCTGCAACTCTCGCCTCGATGATTTTTTTTTTATTTCAGCATATTATGGAGGTACAAAAGTTTAGGTTACGTATATTGCCCTTGGCCCCCCCCATCCCCACCCCCAAGTCAGAGCTTCAAGCGTGTCCATCCCCCAGACAGTGCACATCGCACTCATGGTTATTCGTACCTTTGCCCTGAGGGCTGGCTCCTGGCTCCTGGCTCCTTAAAACTACACTTAATCCTCCAGAACCCGCCCTGGGGGCAACTAGGCAACGAGGGGTGGAGTCAGAGCTTCCTGATACGGCCACCAGGGACTCCGCGTCCTAACTCAGGCCCAGGTCACGGGTGCGGGACCTAACTCCAGCCGACCCAAGGCCCGTGGCCGGCCGAGCTTTCCTCCCCACGTGGCGCCGGGTGACTGGCAGGTTCGGGGCTGCTCCAGAAGGCAGGCCTGTTGAAAGAGAAACCACAAGACCGGGCTTTAAGGAGCATGTGCCACACACAAACGCACAAAGCCACAGGGAGGATCAATTAAGCATGTGTCTCGAGTACCTGAGAAAACCAGGGAGGAGGCAGCTTCTGCTCCTGTCTCAGACCGTACAGAGCGCAGAGCCGCAGCCAGCCCCCAGCAGGGGCTCCCGGGGGCCAGGGCAAAGGCCAGAGGGCAAAGCCCGATGTCACCCTCCCCATCTTGTAGGGTCAACTCGCTGGGCCCCAATCCCTCCGCCAGCGCTGCACCAGGGGCCCATGGGGGCCTCCGCCGTCACCTTGGAGGTTGAGCCGCCTCGCGGCACTCGGGGCCCTGGTGGCGATATCCGGAGGGAACCGCTTGGGACTTAGCGCGGATCCAAGCGGACTCCTGAGGAGCGAGCCAGACCTGCGCTGCGCTGCGGGCGGCAGGGAGTCACCAGGAGCTGCCGTGCCCAGCGCTTTGCCTGACTTGGTCGGCGGCCAGGGGGGCACGTCCACTCGAGCCAGCGCCAGTGAAAACAGATGCCAAGCCCTGCGGGCGGCCCCCCAGGGCATGAGCTGGGTGTTCAGGGACCTCCATGCAGAGCCCAGGTGCGCCCGGGAGAGCTGCCCTCGGGCCCCCGCAGGCCCCGTGTCAGGGACTCCCCTGCACCCAGCCTGGGCCCGTCCCCCTCCAGGCCTCCCACACGGCCCGGCCGGGACCCCTGCTCTGTCCCTTCCATCAGAGCCCAGAGTCTGGCCATCCGGCTGGCCCTCTCACACTGAGCCCGAGGTCAGAGGGCACCGGCCAGCCTGGGCCTGGCCACCCACCACCAGGGGCCCTGGGCCCACGTCTGTGACCAGCGGCCCCCAGCACGGCCCGCCGCCCCCAGTGGAAGCTGCGGGAAGTTTCCCCAGAAAGGAAACGGCGCTCGGCCGACTCCACCTCTCATCCTCACTCAGGTGTCCTCCGAGTCACCACTGAACACGAAGGAAATGAAAAGAAATGAAACTAAGGAAATGGGGTTTTGCTTCTGCATCTCGGCCTCTCTGCGCACCCAGGTGTCCACTGGGCTGGGCCGCTTGGGCGCCCCCCTTGACCAGGAGCTGGTGAGAACCTGAGGGCCGGGCCAGCTCACGGCAGTTACCTGTCCAGGCAGGCGGCAGGTGGCCCGGCAGGTGCTGCCCAGCAGGAAGGTGCCGGGTGGGCCGTGGGGGGCAGCTGCCACCATCCACCCGTGAAGACTCCCAGGAAGCCCAGCCGGCTGCTGAGAGCCCAGAGTCTGCCCCAGGCACACTGAGGCCACCCGCCGGCAAGTCCCGGGAAGGACTCAGACCGCAGGCTGCATGGAGAGCAGTCCCCGTGAGGTCATGCGTGTGGCTTGTGGGTCTGAGATGACTCGGACAGGCCAGACCACAGAGAAAAACAAACACGACCTCAAACACGCGGTTTCTGTGACAGAGCAGCGATACTTCCTGCAAGTGTTAGAGCTGTCTGACCCCATAGGGCAGTTAGAGCAGACAGACCTGTGGCCAAATGCCCACACGCGAGACCCTCACGGCCTGAGAAGGCCATTGATGTCCCGCTGAAGTGCCTTTGGGACAAAACATGTTGCCGTGACATGGCCCTCACGTGTGATGGACGGAGCGAAGAGCTGACGTTTGTGGAGAGACCCTCGTCTGCTGACCAGTGGCCGTGACATCGTCCGAGGCCCCCGGCGGAGCCCAGTGGGTACGTCAGTCTCGGCAGATCCAGAGCCCACCCCCGACCCCCGAGGCCGCTTGCTCTAACGGCTTGTTCCAACAATAGCAAGAAGTGACAAAAGCTTCCAAAAATAACAAAATGCAAACGCAAACAAAAGCAAGGAACTGGAATCAGAGTGACATTGAAATTCTCGACAGCATCCATGGAAGCTGAAAGACAACAGCTACATCTTCACTGTCAACCTGGAATCTTCAACAAATAATTCAACGAGCAAGTGTTCAACGGATAACTTCCAGCCTAGATTTCCAGTTGTGTGGACGTGGCGGTAGAAGGATGACAATTTCACCCTTGCAAGGACTCCGCCAGCCACCTCCGCACATCCCTTCTCAGGAAGCTCTGGGAGCCGAGCTCCACCCAGCGCAGGGGTGAGAGGAGCGAGGCAGGCAGGGAGGGAGGGTCTAGGACGCAGAGCCTGGCGCAGGGCAGAGGCGAAAGAACTTCCCCGAGACAGTGGCGGCAAAGTCTGGAGACTGCAGCGTTACCCAAGAGCAAGTGCCAGGCTGGAGCCGTGGCCCAGAGAACCGGGAAGGGGACGCCTCGTCAGATGAAAAATGCACCAAGGCCTAAAGACGCCACGGCGAGGGCCGGGGGCCTCCCCCAGGGAGGGCTGGGCTGGGGGCAGCAGGGAGGCCGACCAGAGTCTTAGCACCCGTGCAGCTGTTCAAACCATGCACTTATAGTGCTTTGGTAAAAGTAAAAATTAAGTTTGAAAAGCAGAATGAACGTTCACAAAGATTTATCTCTAAGGACAGCCACTGCGGTACTGTTCACCAGTTTCTGGAAAGCAGCCTAAGTGTCTGTGTCCAACCACAGCAGTCCCCCGTTGGCTTCCCAGCAGCCTGGGAGCAGGGAGCCGGGTCTGCCCCGAGAGCCCCGCAGCCTCAATCACCCGCACGAGGATTTCAGAATCGGTTCGCGGAGGTCAGGGTGCACTGACGTCCGTTCAGGGGCTCCCCTCTCTCCACGCCAGCCTGTGTCACTTCTTCCCGTTTAGTGGCTCAGGCCACATCTACAGCCTTCACGTGCCCCAGGGGCTGACGCGTGGCTCACGGAAGACCAGGACACGCCCGTCCCCACTGGGCAGACTGAGCCTGTGTCCACCAGGCCGGTGTGGCACAGCCACACTCCGCAGACTCGTGGTGAGAGACGCTTCCAAATACAAACGTTTCCTTCGAATACGGCACCCCTCTTGGCCCCACCGTCCCACCCCCGAAATTTCTCTTCCTGAAATGCTCAGAGAAAGGCACCAACATGAGTGTGGACAATTGTGACAAGCTCACTGCTCAGGCCAGGTGCAGCACAAATTAAATACCCACTCGCCAGCCGTGTCTGAGGGGCCCCGACACACGGGGTCTCGAGGCCACCAAGAGAAACAACAGTGGCACCGGCCAGGCACCTCCGGGCCCTGAAGCGCAGCCATGAAAAGTGATGTGGCCAATCCGTGATTGTTGGTATAAAAACGTGCACAATATATTGTCAAAGGGAAAACGCATATTCGGGTAGTGTTATCAGGTGATCCTTTCTGTAAGGTTTTTTACAAAATCTGGAAGGACATACAACCCAAGAGCAGCGGCAGTGACCTCCAGGGGAAAATCGTCGGTGACCTTTACTGTTCTCTTGATATTTTTCAGAGTTCTCCGTTTTTTTACTATTATAATATACGATTTTCTGCTATTTCCAAGAGTGTGTTCAATGCACATATTTTCGAAGGCACCCACAGTGACGTGCCACCACCCCAGCAGGCGCCCGAGCCAGACAGGTGACCCCCCGGAGTCCTCGGGGATGACCCTGCAGCTTGTCAGATGCGGAAGGTCCCAGTCTGGTCCTCAGGGGAATGGAGAGACATCGCTCAGGATGACGAGTGTCACCCCCACCTTCCAAAGGTGGCCCGGAGCACAGTGCCTCCAAAAGGCCCACACACAGACTGTTCTAGAACAGAAGCCCTCCCTGCCCTGCCTTTGCCCAGGAGAGTCTCGGGAGCCTTCCCAGGAGGGTGGCATCTCAGGACCTGGGGCGCTTCCTGGGGCGCCAGCCTTGATCCCCAGCACTCGACAAGCGGAAGCCGCTGCCAGACTCCTAGGAGCCGGTGCTGCCCCCTGCCGCCCGCCCAGGGAAGCCTCCCTGTTCCCGCTGCCTCCAGGGAAGGAGCTGGCCCTCCCGTCTGTGCACGGACCCACCCCAGGACCCCTCCCAGAGCCCAGGGGGCTGTGGCCCTGCGGACACTTGCACTTAGGGCTTCCGGCCTCCAGGACTGTGAGGACAGATTTTTGCTGTTCACGGTCACTTGTTACAGCAGCTCCCGGGACTCACACACAAGCCGCGGGCCCCAGCCTCCCTCCCTGCCACAGTCAGGGCTGGGGACACATTGCCAAATGCAGCCTGCAGCCCCCCTGAGGGGGCATCCTGCCTCTGAGCAGAGCTGCAGCCTCAATGGCCGGGGGGGGGACAGGGGACGCACCCCTGCAGCCCTTCTTTCCACAGCTCCTGCCAGGCCCGAGGCCAGAGGAGGGGGCTCCGCCACAGACCCCGCCTCCCCACGGCTGGCTGAGACTCAAGTCTGTAAATGCGAGAGATAAGGGCAGACAGGAATCACCATTTTAATTGGTTTCTCCCTGAGTCCATCCAAAAACTACCTGTGGGTTAAGTTCTTGCTCAAGAGTTACCAAATCACTGATAAGATCCCACCTTTCAAAGGCTGCCCTTCCCCCTTCCCGCTGGGCTCTGCTGTCAGGAATGCCTCAGAGCGGCAGACTGCGGGACCTGCCAACTGAGAGCTCAGCTGCCGAGGGAAGGTGCATGTTCCCAGTGGGTGATGATGGTCCCACAGCTTGTGGGAGGCGCATGAGGGGTGGGGGGCTCCGGGGTGCGTGTCTCCCGGGATGGGCCGCTTGGCCCGTGGGCGTCCATGAAGTCGGAGCGACCTCACTGGGCCCCCGCAGCAGGGACCAGACCTCGCTGCACAAAGTGGCTGCAAGAGGACAGCGAAGAGCTGGTGGGGCTGCAGGGCTTCCCGGGACAGCACAGTAGGGGGAGCTCTGAGGTGCCCCCGAGGGTGAGGTGCAATTCCTGCCTTGGAACACGGGGACATCAGGGAAGACCACACACAGCTTCCTGTCCCAGGCTCAGCAGCGTGGCAGGAAGCAGGAGGAGTGGAGACAGCCCAGGGGACAGCAGCCAGCACCAGGCTCGGGTGTCCCCTTCCCCGCAGGGAGGACTCACCACCGTCACAGGAGAGCCCGGTGGGTCTGTAGAGCCCCAGGAAGCCACGATGGCCACCTCGCCCAGCTGCTGCTCCTCAGGGCTTTATGGCTCACTCACTTCATGCTCACTGATGTGTGAGCTACACTTAATGGGGGTTAATATCTGGAAAGTATATCCTGCTGCAAAAGCAGTGGGATTTAAAATTAAAATGACATCTCTAAGTTCACCCTGTTTGGAGCAAACTCCGGGATTTCGGCAGAATGCCATCTCCAGGTGACCACACACCTCCCGTGACTCCGTGTTTGACCACGTCACTGAGATCTTCTCCTAATTGCTTCGTCAACAGGTTTTCTGCTGAGGGTCTCAGCTCTGCCAGGGATACAGCAAAACCCCAGATTGGAGACCAAGCTTGTGAACAGAAGTTTAACATTCTCCAAACATGGAAAGAAAAAAACCACGTTTCGGTGAGCTGAAATTTAAAAATGAGAAGCCGGTTAAGCTTTCTCTTAGGCAACGTGCGGCCGGGCGTTAGGGCCGGAGCAGAGCCGCCCTCCCTGGCTCTCCGCTTCAAGGCGTCAACGCCGGGCAGGTCTCTCTGCAGCCCAGTCGGGCCCCACCCACCACACATGTGACAAGCCACTGTCCAGGCCTTCCTGACCCAGGAGGCTGTTCTGCAAAAAAGGTCAGAACACACAGCTTGCCAGTGTGGGAACCTGGCACGGCCAGCCGGAGCAAGGCTCCTGCTAGCAGGTGTCACCTCCACTGGCCGGAGCTCCTCGGGGCCCTGCTGTTCCAGGACCTTCTGGTCCAGTGTCTGCCTAGAAGCATGAGCTTGGCCTTATGGAAACTCGTGTTGGCGACGGTGCCGGCTGGAGTGACCAGACACCGGGCCTTGGGCTGGAGAAGCAGCAGGAGCTCCAGGTGGATCTCGGGGCCTAGGTGCCAGATGGTTATCTGAGGCCAGACAGAAGTGCCACTGCTGTCCCCAGATCCCACCTGCCAGAGGGGCCTACAGCCAGCTCCAGGCGTCTCTGGGTGCCCTTGATCCCACCGATGCCTGCAAGGGGCATCAAAACGCTGCCCGGGAAATCCACGCCAGGCCCCTCCCTTCCCCCAGGGCGCAGGCGACAGTTCAGCCACCTACTCCATGGGTGGCCTTGAGCGAGAGCCCACCTTTGCTAAGCTTGGCTTCATCTGCACACGACACCGTGAGGCTCAGTGGGGCCAAGGGGCTGGTGGTGGCCACGCCAGGGTGCCAGGGCCGCGGCGGTGCTGAGGCCTGACCGCCACGCTCGGCTCCGGGCCTGGACAGGCTCTCGGGGTCGGGCTGGCCGCGACCCCCACCCCAGGGGCGTCGGCAAGGCCCAAACACAGCGTGTGCGGGAGGGCTTTGCCAACCGCCAGGGACGGAGTGACTGTCGGGGTTATTATTATTATTTCTTAACAAATTAGCTACCCGCATTCCATAATCGAAGGTGCTTCTGAGCAGAGCGGATCAGGACACTGGCGCTCATTAGAGATTCCAGGCGGCTCCCGCGGTTTCGCTGACCTCCGCATCAGTCCTCGCCTTTTCTCTCCTCATTAAATCCTTCTCCTGGAGCTGTTATTAGCTCCCAGTCTCTCCCCTGATTAAATAATGACCCGGGATCACTCGTTTAGGTGTTTCCCATTTCCACGACAGCCCAGCCCGAGGCGCCCCTGCCGCGGAGCCTGATTAGGCAGACGTCCTGAGTCGCCCGTCCCGCGACGGAGGAGGATGCCTCGCCCACCAATTATGAAAAGCTGGCAATTTTCAGGGGGGAAAAACTTCACTTTTACAAATAATTAGGTTGGGATTTGATCTTCCCTGCAGTAAAAGAACACTAATGACTCCCACTCCATCAGCCGAATTCTGGTCTTGAAGCTCGGGACAGTACAAGGAGCCATTCCTGCTGACAGCAGAGCAGGCCCTTCCGTGATCTGTTCCTGGACACTGCACCAGGGCCGCCTCGTCAGCTGCAGCCGAGCGTCCGAGCAAGTCTCCAGCGCGTCCCCAAGAAGCACCGTGCCCCACAGCACCCGGCCCGTGTTTCCTCAAGTGTTCCCTGACCTCACTGAGCAATACTGGCTCGGCTTTCTTGCAGGCGTGAGAACCGCAGCATAGGTTTTAAAGTGGGTTTGAAGTTCAAAGTGGGCCAAGAACAAAAAATAAACAACCAATTCAAAAATGGGCAAAGGACTTAAACAGACATTTCTCCAGAGAAGACATATAAATGGCCAATGAGCACGCGGAGTGTGATGAGCATCGCTGATCACTAGGGCAACGAAGTCAAAAACCACACGAGGCACCTCACACCCGTCGGGGCGGCTGTTATCAAAAATCAGAAAATAACAAGCGTCCATGACAATGCCGGGGAATCGGAACCCGGTGCACTGCCGTGGGAATGCAAAACGGCGCGGCTGCTCCGGAAAACGACGTGGAGGCTCCTCAAACAATGAGAACTGGAACCGCCGTGTTACCCAGCAAATGCATCTGGGCGCACCCGAGAGAGCCACACGCAGGGTCTCGGGTGTCTGCACACCCACACTCGCAGCAGCCGTCACAGCCCAGTGTCCACTGGCGGAGGAGGGGAGGCACAAATGAGGTCTGTGCACACAGTGGAACGTGACTCAGCCTTAAAGCGACAGGAAATTCTGACACACACCACACATGGACGAACCCAGGAGACGTATGCTAAGTGCAGCAGCCAGTCACATAAAGACAAATACCGCGCAATTCTGCGCACATGAACTCCCCAGAATGGTCAGATTCACAGCGACAGAAAGCAGAACTGTGGGCGCTAGGGGCTGAGGAAGGGGGAGGGAGTTATTTTTTAATGGGCGCATTTTTTAGTCTTGCAAGATGGAAAGAGTTCTGGAGATGGTGGTGGTGGCATACAGTAGGAGTATACTTAATGCCACTGAACCGTACAGCTAAAAATGGCTAAAAGGGTATTTTATGTTATGTATATTTTACCACAATAAAAAAACTACGGAACAAAAAAGTTCAAGGTGAGTACATTGAATGCCCCTAGACTAAGCCCAGACCTTTCTCCATCAGGACTGGTCAGACAGGCAAGGTGTGGCCTCAGCAGGCTGTGAGTGGCACTGGCCACCGCCACCCAGGGCCACAGGTCACTGTCATCCATGCCAAGCCCCTGTGAGCCCTGGCGCCTGGGTTCAGCCCAATCCAAATGCTACGAGAGCTGGCTCCTGAGGCTGGTCCGTGACTCCCAGCATACTAGAGGAAGAACCCCTCAAAACTGGGAGATCGTGGGGGAGCAGCAGGGCAGTGGAGGCCCCATGCCCGGGTCTTCTTAAAGCCTCTGGAGCTGCAGGGAGGAAATGTGAGCAAGAGGGAGCTGAGGGCCCTATCTGTGCACAAGGTTAACCATCGTAGATGAATCACTACAATCTGGGCACAAGAAAGAAGAAACACTATTCATGTCCTAACAATAATAAACTAAAAGTTTAACTTGATTATATTAAACTATCCCATAGTTACGATACAACACGTTTTGAGCTCACAGCAAAATAGAGTCCGTAAGAGCGTTTGCAGAGTGGTTGGTGGTGCTGCTCTAGGTCTCTGCTTGGCCATACTAGGGGGCTCTGCACCCCTGGGAAACCTCTGTGAACGCCTCAACTAAGGACTTTAGTACAAAAAATAGACTGGTACAAGCAAAAGGCTTTTGGAGCAGCCTTTAGTAGGTGGGTTTTCTGTTCCATGAAGGAGGGTAAAGTCCTGTCCTTGGCCACAGAGAGATGCCACTGCTCCTGCGAAGGCCTGGGGAAGAGCTGAGCGCATGGCGCCGTGAGCCACCAGTGGTTCTCAGTAATAACTGTCGTGATGGAGATAAACGGAAACTGACTCCTGTGAAGAATTAAAGGAGGGGGTCTAGGAAAGGTGGACTCGCCAACATGGAGGTGGGAGTCATACGGTAGCCATCTGCCTTCCGCTTGCCCACCCAGGCAGCGCCATGCTCCCAGCATGCACGGTGCCACCCAGCCCCACCCTGATCCTGGGACTCCCAGCATGCACAGCACCACCCAGCCCCACCCTGATCCTGGGACTCCCAGCATGCACAGCACCACCCAGCCCCACCCTGATCCTGGGATTCTCCCAGCATGCACAGCACCACCCAGCCCCACCCTGATCCTGGGACTCCCAGCATGCACAGCACCACCCAGCCCCACCCTGATCCTGGGATTCTCCCAGCATGCACAGTGCTACCCAGCCCCACCCTGATCCTGGGATTCTCCCAGCATGCACAGCGCCACCCAGCCCCACCCTGATCCTGGGATTCTCCCAGCATGCACAGTGCTACCCAGCCCCACCCTGATCCTGGGACTCCCAGCATGCACAGCGCCACCCAGCCCCACCCTGATCCTGGGATTCTCCCAGCATGCACAGCGCCACCCAGCCCCACCCTGATCCTGGGATTCTCCCAGCATGCACAGTGCTACCCAGCCCCACCCTGATCCTGGGATTCTCCCAGCATGCACAGCGTCACCCAGCCCCACCCTGATCCTGGGATTCTCCCAGCATGCACAGCACGACCCAGCCCCACCCTGATCCTGGGATTCTCCCAGCATGCACAGCGCCACCCAGCCCCACCCTGATCCCGGGATTCTCCCAGCATGCACAGCGCCACCCAGCCCCACCCTGATCCCGGGATTCTCCCAGCATGCACAGCGCCACCCAGCCCCACCCTGATCCCGGGATTCTCCCAGCATGCACAGCGCCACCCAGCCCCACCCTGATCCCGGGATTCTCCCAGCATGCACAGCGCCACCCAGCCCCACCCTGATCCCGGGATTCTCCCAGCATGCACAGCGCCACCCAGCCCCACCCTGATCCCGGGATTCTCCCAGCATGCACAGTGCCACCCAGCCCCACCCTGATCCCGGGATTCTCCCAGCATGCACAGCGCCACCCAGCCCCACCCTGATCCTGGGATTCTCCCAGCATGCACAGTGCCACCCAGCCCCACCCTGATCCTGGGATTCTCCCAGCATGCATGATGGTGGGAGGGGAAACGCAGGCCCACAGCTGCCGAGGCTTCCTGCTCTTCTGTGAAAAGGGAGATGAGCTCTAACCTCCTGCTAGAGCTGCACTTTCCCCACAGTAACCACCAGCCATGTGTGGCTACTACATTTAAATTCAAATTAATTATAACTAAAGAAAATTTAAAATGTAGTTCATCAGCCACAGTTCCCGTGCTCGGGAGCTCTGTGTGGCTGGTGGCCACTGTGGGACAGCAGAGGCTGAACCAGCCCTTCCTGGCAGGCTGTTCTGTTCACAGCGCTCTCCTAGGGGTGACGCTCTGACCCTGACCTCAGGGCCACTTCCCCCAGTGTGGGAACCAAGGCCCTCTAGAGCTGTGGTCCCCAAACCCCAGGCCGTGGACCATTACCGACCTGTGGCCTGTTAGGAACCGGAGTCACAGCAGGAGGTGAGCAGCGGGTGAGCAAGCAGAGAAGCTTCACCTGTATTTGCAGCTGCTCCCCCTCATGCACATTACTGCATAAGCTCCACCTCCTGTCGGATCAGCGGCATTAGATTCTGCATTAAGGTGAGTTGTATAATTATCTCGTTATATATTACAATGTAATGACAGAAATAAAGTGCACAATAAACATAATGTGCTTGAATCATCCCAAAACCATCCCCCCTAACCCAGGTCCATGGAAAAATTGTCTTCCATGAAACCGGTCCCTGGTGCCAAAAAGGTTGGGGACGGCTGCTGTGGAGGATCAACTGTCAAAGTCTCCCCCACCACCCTGAAGCGCTGAGCAGCTTCAGCAGCAAGAGGACAAACTCCAGAGAGCTCTCCCTTCTGCCCACATGCTCAGCGGACTTTTCCCGAAAGCTGCACAACGTGTGAGCTGCAAATAAGCCGCAGCCGTGGTCGTGTCCCAGGAAAGCCGCGGGCGGCCTCGGAAGGCTGGCCCGGGAGAAAGGCACTGCTGTCCCCCCCGCCGGTGAGGAATCTCAGATGACACAAATCCACGTTTACTAATTAAACCTCCAGCATCCTCAATGTAAGACACAGAATTGACTTTTCACCTCCTAAAACCTTCGTAATTGCTCTTCTGATGCCAGAATTTTATCTCAGTTGAAATTTTCTTTTTTGCATCCTATTAAAAGTGTTAATAAGCTATATTTAAGACCTTACCTCGCAATTATGTTGAGCAGACTAAATAAATCAATATGGCTTTTAGTCTGTTGAAAGAAAAAACTAACGTACTGCTAATTCAACTAATATTTTAAAAGTCAGAGCTGATGAACATTTTAATGTTGTCCACAATAAGCATATTCAGTTCATGGCGATAAACACGTGAGGCACCACCCCCGGAGCCCGGGAGGGGGAGGGGAGCAACGGAAAGGTGTGTGGCAGGGCCGGCCACGGGACAGCTTTGCGTGCACCTTTGCTCTTTAACACTCACACACGCGTGGACGCACCTGAGAAGCAGCACGTTCAAGGCACTGCTTCCCCCGTGACAGGCACACGTCTAGCAGCGCCCGGTGCTGTGCCATGAGCCCCACGGGCGCCCAAGGCCCTGCCTGCCACCGTCCACAGCTCTGCTCACACTCAGCAATGTCGCCCCTTTCTTTCCCCGATGTGGCACAGCGATCATCTTTAAAAGGTAAAAATGAGCCCCAAGAAAGACTGAAATCCAAATTGATTCCCAGACAAAAACTTCAACATGCTCAGATTGTCACGTCTTGAATAAACAGCAGACGTTGGTGTAGATCAAAAGGTCTGAGTGGCTAAAGCCAAGCCCCCCTCCAGCCTGGTGGGACGGAAGGAGCCGGGCGGGGACCAGCGTTGCCCTGAAGCAGAGCCCAGAGCTGTCGCCAGCTGATCACACCAGCCGGAGGCTCCAAGATCCCCCAGGGTGGCCCGGACAGGCAGGGTGACACCTGCCAGGGCTGCAGGACCTTTCCCAAATACAGAGGCAAGTCCTGGCCACACGAAGAAAATATCCTACAAGTTTTATTCACTATTTTTAATGCAATATTTCACTATCTATAAAATACTCATTCATTTTAATATAAAAAAATAATGGTTATCACGGAGTAAGATCTGTGCTCAAGGAAGATACGTCATTTTTATCTGAACATGCTGTGGGCCCCTGGGACACCCCGGAACAGCGGGGAGCAATCCCACCGGAGAGGCCCAGACCTCACCAGCCTAGGTCGCACTGTGAAGGACAGGCAAGGACACCCTCACTCACTCCCCGCGCGTCCCCTGTGGGGCAAGTCCCAGGTGGGGCCTTGGGGCCTCGGCGCGGCCACGCCCCTACATGTGGGGCGGCGCGTCCTTTCTTGCCCACCCAGGGTGACAGGCGTGTGCGGAGCCGGCCGGCACTCGAGTCCCCACGTCCGGTAGGTGCGGCTGAGTCCCCGCATTCACAATCAGTGCGGCCCTCGGCACCGTCACCGGGCCCAGGGCGATGCAGGCTCTGCCAGAGTGTCCCACAAAGGTTTTCTGTTCAGCCGTGGCTGACGGAGCCCTGGGGACATGCTGGGCTCCGGGGCTCATGGCCAGGGACAGGGCGGCCAGCGAGCTGCCTTCGCGGCCGGGTGTGGGGCACACTCAGGAGGAACCTGGGGGTGCAGAGGTTCCAGAAGTTCTTCCTGGGGACTGGGAGTCTGGATTGAGCTAATCAGGTCATAACCAGAAGAACCAGGAAGCCCTGCTGTCTCAGACCAGCGGGACCTCGTCACGCCAGGGAGCTGAGGGGACGGCAGGGCGCGGGCTGAGGAGTCTGCTGAATTCTGGGATTGGGGGCAGGACATTGATTCTCCTGGGCACGGTGCTGCTCAGGACGGCGTCCGAGCCCCTCTCCCAGCAGCCAGAGTCAACGGCAAGTCCTGGGCAAGCCTGGGGTCTTTGTCCCTGAAGGCTGGGACGGTGGCAGTCAGTGGCAGGCAGTGGGAGCCCAGGCCGGACTCCAGCCGACTCACCCGAGGCTTCCGTAGAGGGTCCGAAGCACCTTCAGAGAGGTGGAGACCACCACGGCCCTCCAGGAGTGCACAAGGCCACGGGCACAGGATTAGGGTCCCTCCCTTCCTGTTTTCCAAACACTGTCTCCCAGCACGTCCCTCTAGCCACCTCCTGCCCCACCAGCAAAATGCCAGGAGCGTCTCAGTGCACCCGGATTGCTCCCCCTGCCCCCAGCTGTCCCTGCCGAAGAGGGACCTCTGTGAAGACTGTGCCCCCCACGGCTGCCGGGTACCAGGTCCGGCAGGTCCACCGCGATGCCCGCCCTGGGCTCTGGGGCTTCCTTGGTTCATGCTCGGGCCACCAGCCACTGCCCCAAACACCATGTGTTGCCGTGGCCTCCGCAGGGCCCCGGGGTCGCCACGCGCTGCACCAGCCCCGCCTCTCCCTCCCGTGGAGCACCCTCCCGAGCCCTTCCCCGCCTGGGGGTCTAAGTTGGGGCCCCCCAGTCCATCAGAGGAGCCATCCCTTTGTCTCCCCTTTCTCTCTCTCACAGGGTGACAGCAAGTGCCCGTGTGTGTGCCCGTCTCTAAAACGTGACCGTCAGAACGAGAGCAAGACGGAAAAGGAGGAGGAGGAGGGAAGCGCCCTCCGGGGAAAGATAAACTCCGCAACACTGTATCTCCTTTGGAGGCTCCTGTCCCCGCTGCAGGCCAATTAGCAACAGTCCGGTAAAATCCGAAGTCCCCTTCAGCAGAGCGTCGGCCCCGCTGTGAAGCGAGGTGCAAGAGCGCCACCCTGTGTCAGTCTTCACAGCGCCGCTCGCGGTGGCCTGTTAAGTTCCTGCTGACCCGCGTGGCCTGTCCCCCGCCTACCCCGGAGCATGATGGGGAGGGGCCGGCGGCTCTGCTCTCAAGGACCCCTGAGGCCTGGACCTCCTGAGCCCCCAGCGAGGACGCACTGGCCCAGGGATGCAGATGTGTTTCTCGAGGCTGAGTCTGCAGCACCCCAGCTCCCGACCGCTGAGTCTACGGGTGAGTGGGAGTTCTCTGAGTTATTTAGGGCCGTCTACACCACCTGCCCAAAAGGGCGTGCTGGCCCTGCCTGCCCCTCCCTGAGGATAACCGGGTGCCACCACGTCACTGCGCATTTCGTGTTCAGAGGCAGCTGCAGGCCTGGGGACAGACACAGGGCTTTATCCCCCCAGGTAGCGGCAGGTGGCCCCATCCCAGGCATCACCACAGCCCTGGGAGCCCCAACCCCACGGCTCCAGGTGTGGAGAGTGGACACACCCAGGCATTAAGACACTGTCCCCAGGAACACTGTCCCCACAAAAGCCCTGACGGGGCTTCTCCCTGGCCAGGGCAGGTCGGGGCAGAGCTCACCCGAGTCCCCACTGTGCCTGCCACACGCTTCGTGTGTTTGGGACAGCGACCCACGTGGCACAGCTGGCACTACGGGTGCACCACTACGCCCAGCCTTTTAAAAATCAAGTCCAGACTCCAGAGGAGAAAGCAGGAGCTTCCTCACCCCGTGTGGAGTGGTCTGGGGCTGAGTGGCCTGGGCGGGTGGCTGTGCCTTCCCCTCCAGGATGGCCCACAAGGGACTTCTCTCTAGGAAGCCCTTCTCCCTGGGACCACTGCCCCACGCCTGGGTGCCTGTGGCGGAAACACACCCCGGTTTCATCCAGGGCCCAGCGCTGGCTGCAGTCCTTCCTGTGGGCGTCAGAGCTGCTGGGGTTGCAGGGAGTGCAGGTGGCCGCAGGATGGGCACAGGCGCAACCACATAAGGCAGATGCAGACCTGCGAGTTCATTGCACTAGTGTGGCCGTGGGCACTCACCACACACAGGTGACACAACCACACACACACAGAACACACACCACATTCGCAAAACACACACACAACACACACACACGCCCTCCTCCTGGCTCTGTTCACGGGCGTGTCCCAGAAGCCATGCCTGCCCCGTAGCACGAGCACCTGTGCCTGGAGCTGGTTTGTAACGTCAGACCCACTGAAAGGAGCAGGCCCCTGCCCAGCCCCCCTGCCCAGCCCCGGGCAGAGCAAGCCTGCCGTGCACCAGGAGGCAGTGGAGGGAGGAATCGGTGCCCTGCCAGCCCAGGAGGCCGTCTCCGTGGAAGGTGCAGGCTGGGACCAGGGTGCCATCGAAGGAGGCAGATGGGAAATCTGGGGTGGCGGCACCTGCACCCCGGGACCGATATTGTGAGGCTGCCAGGGGCTGGCTGGTGGGGCACAGTCCTGGCCAGGACCCTCGAGCCCCCATACTGACATCATAGGCCCCCTCTGCAGCACCCAGGACCCCCCAGCCCTCCCCTTGCCCGGGGGTCCCTTTACTGTCAGGGCCCCCACACTGCAGCCCCTCGGCCGCTTGAGCCCTTCCTGGGCCTTCCCTTTACCCGGACAGTTGCCAGGCTGCTGAGGTGGCACAGGTGGATCAAATTTGCCTAAAAAAAATGCCTTTCTAAAATGGATGTAAACATTAGATCCTATACTCCGGGCACTGTAATACCTTGTTGGGCTTGGTCGTTTGTGGGGCACCCAAGGGACAGCTGGGGCCATGTGTCGGCCCAGGGTGCAGGGACACCTCCCCTCCCAGGGAGTCCTGTGCCACCTGAGGGGTCTCAGGAGACAGAGGAAGGGGAGAACAGGGCATGGCTCCAGTGACACTCTGGGGTGGGGGGGTGTAGTTGGCCTGGTAGGATTTGGGCTCTATTATCCCCTCTTACAGATGAGGAAACTGAGGCCGGGCAAGAGGAAAGCCCTCCAAGGTCACAGGGCTAATACGCGGCCTACCCGAGCCTTCTGCTCGAAGCCCCATCAGAGCAGGCGAAAGTGCGTCGCCACCTCCCCCCCAACCCTGGCCCTGCAGGCGGGGGAGGGTGGGTCAGCTGGGAGAGAGGGGACGGTGGCTGGCAGGGGAGGCCGCAGCCCCCTCCTCCTGCCCCTCTGGCCACAGGGGCGAGAGGGCTGCCCCAGAGGGGGAAGGCTGAGAAGGGGAGAGGCGGGTGTGGGCCAGGAGGGGAGCAGGGCTGCAGCCCTGTGCTCGGAGGCCCCCTTGGTCCCCTTGAGCTCCAGCCTGGGCCCTGGACCCCAGCCCGAGGTGGCCTCCCTGGTGCCGTCCCTGCGGAGCCAGCCCCGCCTGCGGCTTTGTCTCCTCATCTCCCGGCCTTCACAGACGGTGGGTCGGGGAGGTCCCGGGGCCCAGGCCACTGGGCTTTTCCAGAGCCTCTGCCGAAAGCATTGTGCTGAGGGCCGGGCATTGGAGGTGACCATGGGCCTTGGGTCTCCGCTGTTCTGTTTCGGGGCCTGTGCTCAGGCCCCGGCCCGGCCGGCAGGGGACAGCAGAGGGCAGCGGCGCCGCAGCACTGGGCGGGACCGCAGGCGGCCGCGTTGGACCCGGCACCCGCAACAGGGTTTCCCGCCTCTGCAAAGATCAACAGCAAGAACCGGTCACATTTAGGCGGTAAGTCACAGTTTGGGGGAGCTGTCATTTATTTTCTTTGACCTCACAGTTCTCACGGCGGGCAGAGCCAGAATGGTCGTTCGTCAGGGTCGCAGCGGACCCGTGTGGGACCCGCACTCACGGCCCCACGCTGAGCCGGGACACGGAGCTGGGAGGCCGGTGTCCCAGTGTCCCAGCCCGGCCATGCTGCCGGGACGGCTCTGCTCGCCCGCTCGCGAAGGGGCTCCCCGGGGCCAGAGTCACCCCCGGCTTCACTCCCTTTGCAGGGTGAGTCCCAGGTGTCCCCGCCCCAAGCTCACACACACTCAGGGACTTGTTTTTAGAGCTCAGGCGACCTGAGACAGTCCCGGAGCCAGTACTGTCGGGTGGCTCTGGGATCAAGTTGGGAAGGGCACGTTCTTGCATTTCTTATTCCCTTTGTTTGAATTGATTGACATGAGACTCAGTGACGGGCCCCTGAAATGAGTTACTCCCCTGTAGGTGCTCCCCCTGTAGGTGCTCCCCCTGTAGGTGCTCCCCCATAGGTATGCTCCCCCTGTAGGTGCTCCCCTGTAGGTGCTCCCCCTGTAGCTGTGCTCCCCCTGTAGGTGTGCTCCCCTGTAGGTGCTCCCCCTGTAGGTGTGCTCCCCTGCAGGTGTGCTCCCCCGTAGGTGCTCCCCCTGTAGCTGTGCTCCCCTGTAGCTGTGCTCCCCCGTAGGTGCTCCCCCGTAGGTGTGCTCCCCTGTAGGTGCTCCCCCTGTAGGTGCTCCCCCTGTAGCTGTGCTCCCCCCGACGGACACACCCCTGAAGGCAGCTGGCTCTGAGGCAGGGAGCAGAGTCTGAGCAGACAGAAGAGAAGAGACAGGTGTGCTAGGAGCATCGTCCCAGGCCGGGGAGCCCTTTCTGCCTGGAACCAGCAGCTGCTACAGCATCTAGAAGTCATCTTATCAATCAGAGTGACACTTCCTCCCACGAGAAGATGAGAAGAGCCACATTGTGAAGGAGACTGGGATGTACAAAGACCTCTTTTCAATATACAGAATTCCTAAGTCACTAAGATAAATGGGGGAAGAATTGACATTTATTGTGCATAATTTAAATTCAAATAGGCTCCCTGTGAAGGAAAATTATAGACACTGAACTGTCTGCACCTTCAGTTCTGTGCCTTTTGCTGACATCCGGGCTCTACACTGCTTTAGATCTACCTTAATTTTTATAATTTACAGAACAAATCATACTGTGGAATATTGTGAATCTAATTATTTTTATTTTTGAAATGAAGTTATCCCCATCTGTGAATTATTTCTTTTTTTAAAAAAGCACTTAAAATGAGCAAGTGTTTTTCTCACTTTTAAATATCTGATTTAAAATAAGAAACATCCAATAGCTAACAGTGTTCCAGAAATACAGAGGAATGCGCAGATGCAGGTGCGTGCCGGGTTTAGAGAGGAAAGATGTTCCCCCAGGGGAAGTGGGACTGCTCACAGCCCTGGCTGCTCCTGGGTGCACAGGGATGCGGGCTTTGACCATCTGGGGGCCCCCAGCCTCTCTTTTGCTCCAAAATGCAGAGTGGAGAAGCCCCCAGATGTTACTGGTGTGACCATGCAGAGACGCCCTCTCCGCCCAGGGCCACCTGCACTTTCCAATTTCTCCTGGGGTCCGTCTAATAAACACACTGTCCAGTTTCTACATTTGAAGCTCTGGCATCTGGGGCCTTGCTGACCCTGGAGGGACCGGCCCTCCCGGGGCTCGCCAGTTCCTGGAGACACCAAGCAACTCACCTGCAAGGGGCCTTGCACATGCAAACCGGCCGGTCCCGAGTCCACACCAGCTCCACACTCAGGGCCACTATCCCCCTGCCCCACTCACTCCAGGGCAGGCGCCAGACAACTAGGGGCAGCCCCTGCCCTGAGCCCACAGGAGTCATGCAAACTAGCCAGTCCTGAACCGTTTCCCGGCCTTGCCTGTGCCTTCCCATGGAAACCATGACAGAGGCTCTTGCTCAAGATCTCCCCTCTCACCTCTTCCCCAAGTGGCCCCGCATGGCTTTCCGTACCTCCTGCTTCTAGGGACCTGGGAGAATAAAAAGCTCCTTCCTTAGATAGTCGTTGCTGAGTCTGAGTCTTGTCCCACAGGTTAAAACAGACCCCAGGCACAAGGTGGCAGCAGCAGCCCCACCTACCCGGGACTCCCTGGGGGCACTGCTTCCTGGGCTCCTGGCCACTGGCTGGAAATACATCTTTCCCACAGGCACGACCAAGAGACAGAAAAACCTCGCAAAGAGTCCTCGCCAGGACACTAGGATGCAAACAGGAGAAGGTGAAACCCATAGTTGGCGGTTGTGGAGTTCACAGGGTGGGTCAGTCATGCTAGGATGGCCGGCTCCACCCGCCCTGCAGGGCTGCCAGGGTGGGGCCCTGGCCAGGACCTTCCTCCTCCACCCCCAGCAAATGTCTAGTCCCCAGATACTGGCCTGGGAGCCTGGTCATTAAAATCACCTGGAAAGCTTTCTCAAAATAAAGACAGCCAAGCCTCACTCCACCCCTAAATCAAAATATCTGAGAATAAGGCCAGGCACAGTGACTCACATGTATAATCCCAGTGTTTTGTGAGGCCAAGGCAGGAGGATTGTTTGAGGCCAGGAATTTGAGACCAGCCTAGACAACATAGTGAGACCCAATCTCTACAAAAAAAAATGTGCTAGGCTTGGTGGTGCTCGCCTGTAGTGCCAGCTACTTGGGAGGCTGAGCCAGGAGTTCAACGCTGAGTGAGTTGTGATTGCCCACTGCACTCCAGCCTGGGCGACAGAGCGAGACCCTATCTCGAAAAAAAAAAAAATCTGAGCATAACCACCCCCCTTCCCCACTCAGAATCTATCTTTTAAGCTCCGGGTGTGTCTGAGGGGTGGCCAGGTTGCCAGGTTTGTGTGTAAATAGAGACCAGGAGTGAGACGGAGCAGAGTGCAGCCGCCCTGCGATCACAAGACTCAATTCCAGCCCATCTTTGTCACTCCCTGGCTGTGTGCTGTGCAAGACGGGCCAAGTTGCCTGTCCCCCCTGAGCCTCTGCAAAGGGCAAGGACTCATCCTTGCCCTTCCCAGCTCACCAGGCTGTCAAGAGCCCCAGCTGCCAGCCCTGCCCTGGCTAAGCTCTCTCCCAACCCCCACAGCATGGCAGGAGCCCCCACCTTGGGCCACTGCCCAGGCTGGGTCAACAGCCCCCGCCTCCTGCCTCCCCCAGCCCACGCCCTGCCCCCCAGCGTCTGTTCCTGGTGCAGGGCAGCTCCTGCTGGCTCATTGCCTGGGGCGGTGGATGACCAGTCCCTGCAGCTCGGGGCCACCACCTCCACCCAAAGGGGGCCTCCAGGATTCTGCCCTCAAGGAGCACCCCAGCCGTCCTGAATGCTGATGCCTGAACAGACCAAAACAGAGAGGCAGCTCTGGGGCCTTGGAGTCTCAGCTCACACGTGATGGATCTCAGGCTTACTAAGCCTCACTCCTGCACAGCATGAGCCATCCCAAGCCATCCCGAGCTATCCCACGTTATTCCAGACTAACCAAAGCCATCCCAAGTTATCCACGCCCCTAATCTGGCTAATGGAAAATATGAAACCCAAGAGGTGACAGATACACCCAGGGTCACCCACAGGCTGGCTCAGCCAGACCAAAGCCCAGGTCACTCAAGCCCCACCCTGGCCCTGCACAGCCCAGGACCCCACACTGGCGTCAAAGATTGGGTGGCAGAGAGGGCTTCACTCCGTGCTCCTTCGGGGTCAGCCCAGCCCCCGCCACACTCGCACGTGCCAGCGTGGCCTGGGACCAAGACCAGAGCTGGAAACACACAGAGTGCACGTGAGTCATTGCCCTGCCGAGGACTTGCCATGTGGCCTTCAGAAGCTCCGTCTATGAATGGAGATATTAATATTAACATAGCTTCTTCCGTGTTTAGCGGTGGCTGTGTGAGTTCATGTATGTAAAAGCATCCAAGCTGCAGTGCGGCACTTGTGGCCCTTGACCAGACCAAGCTACGACATGCTGAGCAGAAAAGCCAGGACCTGGCACACAGCCCTCAGGTGACGCCTGTTCTCCCCGCCACCCCCCAGTCCTGCCCCTGTTGTACTGGGTGGGTCTAGTGGCCTTTCCAGAAGCACTGTCACCCCAACCTGGGCTGCAGAAGGATGCAAATGCTCCCTGCCTGCACCCCCAGGGACCCCAGGGTAGAGCATACCCCTTAGAGAGGACAGGAGAAGGGCGTGGGGAGCCGGAGCAACGCGGACCACCACCAGCAAACACTCGTGCGCACGTGTGGAGCCCTGCGGGGCTAAGCTGGGCGCACATGCGGCCCCTAGAAGTCACCACGTTGCCGCGCTCCCTCACCCTGTGCAAACCCTGCCGAAATTAGCCACTCGTCTGGCTCAGCGGGCTGCTGGCCACCTCATTGGTCTCCCTGCCTCTCCCCTTGGGTTCTCAGCAGAGTGGCCACAGCAACCCTACTGAAGCCCAAGTCAGTCTTGACCCTCTGCTCACAGCACCATAGCCTACCTCACCTGGAGCCCAGGTGCTTGAAATGGCCTGCCCACCGTCTGTCCTCTCCCTCTGGCTCCCGCCTTCACTCTGATCCCTAGACTCCTCTCCACTCTTTCTTCTCCCCCACACCACTTGCGGATGCTTCTTCAACATGCCAGGAGGTCCTGCCTCCTGTCTTTGCACCCGCTGTTCCCACTTCCTGCACAGCCCTTGCCAGGCTTCCGCATGGCTTGCCCCCTGTCTCCCTGAGACCTTCCCCGATCACCAGGTTTAAAACGCCAGACCTCCCGGTACACATTCCTGTCGCTCCTTCTCTGCTTTTCTCTCCAGCTCCATCTGACCGATCACGTTTTTCTTTCTTGCCGTCTCCCCCGCTGAAATGTGAGCTCCACCGGGGCAGAGGGCCGTCGGCTCCGCTCAGCGCCACGCCCCCAGGACTGCGGACGGCGCAGCCCAGGGCAGCAGCGGGCCGTAAAGGCCATCCGCGGAGCGACGGTCCCCGCGGTGCCGGGTGGTCGCCGCCAAGTTCACACTGCCCCTGAGAGAAGTTGTCATACCGACGTCACCGGAGATGAACACGGTGCCGCATTTACGATGGCTGGACCTGCGATTTCGACCTTACGGCGGGCTTACTGGGGCACTCAGCGCGTTTTCGACCGGCCGTGTCGTTGACTTGCCGAGGGCTTATCGGGACTTGGCCCTGCGGTGACCCCGGGAGCGCCCGCGGCCCCTCCCTACACACCCGCAAACGTGAAAACGATCGGCCGCGTTTCCCCGAGACTGTGCTGGGAGCCCCAGGAACCCCTGAAGTAGCCATTTGGTGGGAAGCGGTGAGCTCTGAGCAGGGGCCGCTAGCAAAGGTGGACAAGGACCTGCGCGGCCTCCGGCAGTCGGGCGGGGCGAGCGGCGGGAGGACGCGCTCCAGGTGCGGCGCGCTCCAGGTGCGGCCGGCCCGGATGTCCCGCCCGCTGCCGCCGAGCACGCCCTCCATTGGCTGCTCCGCGAGGGCCCGCGCTCCCATTGGCCGAGGGGCGGGCTGGGGGCGGGGTCGGCCCGGCTGGTGTCGGCTGGCCGGGAAAGCCCTCCTGGAGCCTCCGGAGAAGAGCGGGCGGCAGGCGGCGCTGGTCTTCAGGCGAGCGCCGGGCGCACACCTGGTTGCTGGGGCCCAGCGAGGGCCGAGGTAGCCGCCTCTGCCCGCCACCCCGGGCTCCCTCGTTCGCTCCCTGAAGCGCCCCCTCCCCGGACCGAAGCAACGCAGGACCCAGAAGTTTTGGGGGGCGGCTCGCGCAAGCGCAGTCGGCGCACCCCCGGCAGCCCCCGCGGCCGCCCCGCCCGCGGCCCATCCGAGGAGGCGGAGGGGGATGACGTCATCCAGCGGGGCGACGGGCATTGGGCGCCATTTTGAAAAGGGAAAAAAAAATCCCTCCCCGGCGGCGGTGGCGGCCGGGGCCGAGAGCTGGGCGGCTGCGGTGCGGCGGCCGCCTCCCTGGTCAGCCCGGGTCGGCGCGCCAGTCCCGCGCGTCCCGCCGCCGGCTGCCATGGCAGGTGAGGGGCCCGCGCGGGCCGGCGGGGACGGGGACGGGGACGGGGGCGGGCGGGGGCCGCGGCCGGCGGCTGGGGCCGGCCTGACCGCCCCGTTGTGTTTGCAGGAGCCGGAGGCGGCGGCTGCCCCGCGGGCGGCAACGACTTCCAGTGGTGCTTCTCGCAGGTCAAGGGGGCCATCGACGAGGACGTGGCCGAAGGTAAGGCCCGCGCCGCCCCGGCCCCGCCCGGCAGCCCGCAGGACGGGAGGACAGGACGGGAGGCCAGGACGGGAGGCCGGCAAGAGGTTGGCCTGGCGGGCGGGACGGGAGGACGGCGGAGGGGAGCCCGGCGGGACGGAAGGACGGCGGAGGGGAGCCCGGCGGGACGGGAGGACGGCGGAGGGGAGCCCGGCGGAAGGGGAAGCAGGCGGCGGCTCCGCTACGGCGGCGCTCGTGGGGGTCGGGGCGCAGGCGAGCCCGTCCCGTGGGCGAGGGCTTATGTAAGCCACCAAGGTCACCGGCGGGCTGGCTGCGGGATTGCGCGGGCCTCGGGCCCTCCGAGCCCAGGCCTGGGCCTCTCCGGTGCCTCCTGCATTGGGCGGAACCGAGGAAACAGCTGCAGACGTCGGGGACTCAGGAAGCAGTCGGGCTGGCCGTGCCGAGGAAAAGGAGCACAATAGCTGCGGAGGATGGGAGGGCGCCTCGCGCTCCCAGCTCTGTCTTAGTCACCTGTGTGGTCTGGAGCAGGCTGTTTGCCCCAGTGTGTTCATCTTCAAAAAGAGAGTTGGGCTGCTTGATTCTTCAGGTTACTTTCTAAGGTTCTGAAATTCTTGAATTTTGCTATGAAGTCTTTCTGCTTCTCCACTGGTATGTTTTAAAGTCCCTACTCCAGATTTCAGTCTTGAACCTTATCGTATTGCTTTAAGATGGTTGTTTGTCTCCTTAATCATAACCTTACATGGGCCAAGCAAAGTTTTAGGATGATGGGAGTGTCTCCTGCCCCAGCTCCGGGTGAACCTATGTGTCATCTTAAAGTTAAAAAGTTGTGTTCCTTTCCTGATGCATGATTGAGTGTGGAACTTATTCTTAGAGACTCACGAGTTTAACATTTCAGATTTAACGTCATAGTGACTTTTTTCGTTGTTGGTACATCTTACTGAACATTGTAAATCTTTAACCTCGTCTTAAAAATCATTTGTCTTTGCACCAAATACACCTCCCTTGCCTCAGGTTACTAACAGCCTCTGGTCACATGTCTGGTCCACTGCCCTGCACCTTGGCCCCTCCCATGACCTTTTGCTCCCTCCTCCTTCGCCCTGGACCTTTCCCTTGGCAGTGTCTGGGTTGACGCATGACTCTCGAGGACATCTGCAGGTCCTTGGCCCAGGGACAAACTACCCAGGTTATTGAGCAAGTAAAACTGCTCTGAGAAATTTGTAAAGGTGCATATGGTTTGAGATTGAAACAACATCATTTTTATATAACCTAAATAGTTTATTGTTTTTTTTATATTGATTTAAAATATATTATGTTTTTGTTTCATTTGGTTTTGTGTGTTTGTTTTTTTTTTTTCTTTTTTTATTTGAGACAGAGTCTTACTCTGTTGCCCAGGCTAGAGTGCTATGGCATCACCCTAGCTCACAGCAACCTCAAACTCCGGGACTCAACCAATCCTTCTGCCTCAGCCTCCCGAGCAGATGGGACCACAGGCATGTGCCACCATGCCCGGCCAATTTTATATATTTTTATATAATTCTATATATTTTCTATAATATAATTCTATATATTTTTAGTTTTCCGGTTAATTTCTATTTTTTTTTTTTTTTTTTTTCCAGTAGAGATGGGGGTCTCGCTGTTGCTCAGGCTGGTCTCAAACTCCTGACCTCAAGCAGTCCTCTCGCCTCGGCCTCCCAGAGTGCTAGGATTACAGGCGTGAGCCACTGTGCCCGGCCAGTTTTTGTTTCATTTTGCATGTGCCAAGTGGGTGACAGTTCACCCTTACTCAGGTGTGATTTCTATGGCAAGTAAAGAAAATGTTTGTTTAGAGGTAGGGAGGTAGGAGGGCTTAATGCCCTTATTAATTTCTGGTTTCTGTACTCTTTGTTTTTGTTTTGTTTAGTTTGGTTTTTTTTTTTTTTTGAAATTTTTGATAAGCTGAAGGAATTAAAATTTAAATCTAACTAAAGTGTAACATTACACTTAGGAAAATAGAGTTCTTGCCCTTAAAAAAATCTTGACAGAAATACTTTGTTTTCTGAATTAAACTGATTGGAGCTTTTTGCAATTTTAAACCCCTATTTTAAGTAAAATTTTGAATACATCTAAAATTTTGAATATAATCTGGTATTTCAGATTGTCATCCTTTTTATAACATTGCTTTGTGGTAAGTACCCCATGTGTTTTGTATTAATCCACATACACTTTGGCCATAGGAACCCTCTGGGCTTAACACACTTATAACTCTTCACCTTTTTGTCAAATGGTTGTGATATTGTTAGTTTGCATTGTGTTATTACCACAGAGTTGATGATGAAGGGAAACATAATTGTTAGTAACTAAAGAATGTTAAGCAACAAGAACCAGGCTGGGTGTGGTGGCTCACGCCAATGATCCTAGCACTCTGGGAGGCTGAGGTGGGCGGATCATTTGAGCTCAGGAGTGCCAGACCCCGTCTCTACTAAAAAAAAAAAGAAAGAAAGAAATTATCTGGACAACGAAAAACATACAGAAAAAGTTAGCCAGGCATGGTGTCACATGCCTATAGTCCCAGCTACTCAGGAGGCTGAGGCAGGAGGATTGCTTGAGCCCAGGAGTTTGAGGTTGCTGTGAGCTGGGCTGACCACAGCACTCTAGCCCAGGCAACAGAGCGAGACTCTGTCTCAAAAAAAAAAAAAAAAATAGCAACAAGAACCAAGAAGCTGGTTGTGCCCAAACTCGGCCTGGGCAATTCAAGGATGTTATTGTTGTATACTCATACTTGGACTATAGAACTTAAGGTATAGTACCTTTTTTTTTTTTTTTTGAGAGAGTGTTGCTTTGTTGCCCTGGCTAGAGTGAGTGCCGTGGCGTCAGCCTAGCTCACAGCAACCTCAAACTCCTGGGCTTAAGCGATCCTCCTGCCTCAGCCTCCCAAGTAGCTAGGACTACAGGCATGTGCCACCATGCCTGGCTAATTTTTTCTATATACGTTTTAGTTGGCCAGATAATTTCTTTCTATTTTTAGTAGAGACGGGGTCTCGCTGTTGCTCAGGCTGGTCTAGAACTCCTGACCTCAAGCGATCCACCCGCCTCGGCCTCCCAGAGTGCTAGGATTATAGGCGTGAGCCATCGCACCCGGCCTGTTTTTTGTTTGTTTGTTTGTTTAAATGAGGACAGTCACTTTGGAAGGTTCTTGGCAGAGTCTGTTAAACCTACAAATGTGCAGACCCTACAACCCAGCACTTCCTCATCTAGATCCCTACCCAGGGAACCATTTTTGCACGCGTGCAGCAAGACTGGATAAGGAAGCTAATTGAACCATTCCAACAGCAAGAAATTGAAAGTGACCTAAAGGGCCGTCAGGAATGGAATGGAAAAATATAATGCAGTAGAATGCAATTCAGTAGTTAAAAGGGCTAACCAGATGTATGTTCATAAGTGTGGATAGATCTCAGAAATACAATGCCAAGTGTCAGAACAGTCCTTACGGTATGATACAATTTATATGAGGACATGGACACAAAAGTTAACAGTACTGTACATTCACTAGGGAACATGTACATGTGTGCAAAGGTGTTTCAAAAAAGATCTGGAAGGAAATGCATGGAATTTAAAGAGTAGTTAAGGCATAGAGGATAACACCAGGGTTAGAGGTGGCAGTCAGAGGGCACTTTCGCTTTACCTACAGTGGCCTTAACTTTTTAAAAACAATGTATGTATGTATTATTCAATAATTAAATTTAACAAAAGATGTTTATGCCATATTAAATGATTAAATTACAGAAAAAATAAATAAAGGTTTGCGGCTTGTGAGGAGTTTTGTGGAAGATTTTGTTGTGAGACCAGCTGCTGCGGGGTCCACCATAACCCCGGGCTGTGGCCCATCTTCTGCTTTCCCTGCAGTGGGTAATCAGAAAGTGCCTTAGAGGCTGGGCGCGGTGGCTCATGCTTGTCATCCTAGCACTCTGGGAGTTTGAGGTGGGAGGATTGCTTCAGCTCAGGAGTCTGAGACCAGCCTGAGCAAGAGCGAGACCCTGTCTCTACTAAAAATAGAAAAATTAGCCACATGTCGTGGAGCTTGCCTGTAGTCCCAGCTACTCAGGAGGCTGAGGCAGGAGGATTAATTAAGCCCGGGAGTTGGAGGTTGCAGTAAACTATGATGACACCACTGCACTCTACCCAGGGTGACAGAGCGATACTCTGTCTCAAAAGAAATACAAGAAAGAAAGTGCCTTAGAGGTTGAGGCTGGGACTTCACTGGGGACAGTGCCTGGTGCACACAGGCTGGTGCAAGGGAAGGGTAGGCACCCCTGGCTTTGAAGGTCGTGGAGTAACATGGAAAAAGCCTTTGGTTTTTGTTCTGATTTTCTTTTTGTTTTTAAAATGAATAGTTTTGGGGGCCCAAATCATAACTCCAGATGCAAATACTGGACTGTGTAAAATTTGATGCTTTTTTTTTTTTTTTTTTTTTTTTAGAATTGAGTTTTGCTGTGGATTAGGTCAACCATCATACTAAGAGTTGATTCCACTTGCCATCAGATTTCCCATCTCCCTGCAAGTGGGAGTAGAGCTGAGCTCACAAGGAAATTATTAACTGTCCTGCTGGTGACCAGGTGTATGAGCAGCAGTAAGTGGTGACTTGCCTCTTCTGGAAGGTGGACTAGGTGAGCTTATATGCCTAGGGGGAGCAAGAGTCAAAATAGCAAAACCAGGGGAGCTTCCGAAGGAAGTGAGAAGAAAAGCTGTTTGTTTGCTAGCTCGTACGTCCAAAATGGTTCTAAATGGTGACCACTTTTTTGGAAGTTGTTGAATATTTGTGCAGATTTTTCGTGCGTGTTATGTAGTCCCCTCCACCCTGCTGCTGCTCCCTCTCTTGGAACACAGTTCTAGCAGACGATGTCTCCTGCACCTGTCACACGGGTGTTACCATCCTTGGCTTGTCTGTCTCTGTGAGCTCCTCAAGCTTGAAGCCTGGGTGTTCCCCCGCTTCCCCCCAGCCCTTATGGGGAACCCAGCAAGAAGGTCACGACAGCTAACAGTTGTTGAGGGCTCGTTACATGCCAGAGATGCCCCACGTGTGCTGCCTGTGTCTTTTAATTTAATCTCCACAGCACCTGGGGAGGCGGGAAATAACGTTCTTCCCAATCTCAGATGCCAAATGAAGGCACAGAGAGCCATTAACTTGGTCTTGCAGCCAACGTGTGGCAGGGCCAGGGTTGGGAGTCGTGCAGAGTGACTCCAGAGCCCCCTGTGCTGTCCCGCTTCAGTGACCATTGGCTGCCCAGCCTTGGGACAGAGGTGTCCTGAAGCTCAGTAAAGATCTCATTACCAAGAATTGTGTGAAAATGTCTTTGAACGCAAATGAAAATGAAACGCCTTTAAAGGAAGGTACCTATCAAAATGATATAAGATGAGTAACAAGGGTGCAAGAATAACATTATTTTCCAAGCAATTCTCAAAATATTTGAAGAATATCACAGACACAATAAATAACTAAAACATGAGCATGTCAAACGAGCGCTGCGCTGCCCTTGCCTGTGGATTTTCTTTGAACGTGATTGCGGTCTGCCGGCTTGCAGGGAAGCCTTGGGTCTTGCGTGTTACGGAGAAGCAGTAGGAGGGGCTGCTGCTGAACCTGGTTTCATGTGGCTCTGCGCAGCTCTGTGACAGCTGGCTTCTTTCATCTGAGTTTGTAGTTTTAAGTACTTTGACTTTTTCTGTGATGATTTTGCTTTAATCAGTTTCTTAATCCTTGACTTAATCTACTGCTTTGAATTAGCTATTGACCTTTTTCTAAAGAAATGATATTAAACAAACTAAAGGTTTGTCTGCTTAAGTTAAGCTTGAGTCTGGGGAGTTACATAAGTAACATGAGTAGTGGGGTTGTCTGGTAGGATAAGCCTTTCTAAGGGGGTTACATGAGTATTTATGAAAAAAACATTTAAGGTGGAGGTTAACAAAAAGTAAGGGGACTTGGGCATCGGTACCAGGAATTTATTGTGTTTTGTTGACAAGATACATCTGATTTCAAAGATGTTAAAATTTGGGGAAATATACTTAGAATCAATGAAATACAGTATTGGTGAATGTAAAACTTTTCAGTCGTAGTCATCATTTTAGAGTGTTGTGATTGATTTGTGTGGAGACACCAGGCATTTGGTATTTATCATTGATTTCTTTTTTAACTTTTTTTCCCCTCCTCCCCTAGCTTCTTTTTTTTAACTCTCAGTGGGACATGGTGTCTGGTGGTTTGCATGACTCGCAGACTGATGTCTGCATTTCCTTGTAGAATGTCCATCACGCCTGCGCCATTGGACAAGGCCTCCAGGAACTCATCCCCGGGGAAGGCCATTAGATAAGCCCACGGTCTAGTAACATTCTTGCAGTTTTTATGAGAGTACTTCATAGGGGGATTCTGCCTTTCTTAAGATTTCTTGATTTTTGTAATTCCTGATTTTAAACAGTCAGTGGTTTTGAGGGAAGTTCAGGGTTCGGTTCGTTTGCTGTTTATCGGCTCAGAAGGCCCCTTTCCGAGCCGCAGCTTGTTTATCTACTAATAGAAGGGAGATTAGAAAATTTTGTTAAGATCAAACAATGTGCAGTGTTTTTAGAACCTGTAAAGTGCTGTTCCAGTGCTAGAGACAACTGTTAATTAATTCTATGTATTTTAAGGTGTTTGGGTTTGGTTTCAGCTATATATAAACACAAAAATAGCAGATTTTTGTTGTTTTCCTGACCTCCCTCTTCTCTCCGCCTAGCCCACATCCTTTCCACTGGGCTCTCAGCCTCTTGGTTTTTCTGTTATTATTCAGTGATTATTCGCATCCCTTGATCTGTGCTCCTGTTTCTTTCCCAACCCAGAATATTCTTTTTGTTTCCTGTCTATTCTCCATACCCTACCAACCCTGACTCCATCTCATATTCCACTTTCTTTGAATCACTGCCCCAGCCGCACTTGGCATCCAGTGTTCTCAGACTCTGAGCCTTCGTTTCACTCACCGCACCGGGTTGTGTAGCAGGTGGCTGTGTCCTGCCTCTGGTTCCCTGATTTTATCGCGTGCGTTAGGCTCGTCTCCGGCGTGGTGCTGGTCGGGGATGGAGAGTCACGATAGATGGAAGGGCGTAGTGCAGATGGAATTTGGTACAGATCCCACTCTTCTCCCTTATTGGCTGCGTGTCGGCTTGGCAAGTTACTTCCCTTCTGTTCCTCATCTGTGAAACAGGGGTGCTGTTATCTGCGACCATTACAGACAGGGTTGCTGCAAAGACTGCAGAGAAGGTGCAGAAAGCTCTGGCAGACAGAAACACAGTAGCTGGTAAACTGTTCAGATGTTGTTGTCTCAGGAGACTCTTGCATAAGAGAATAGCTGACTCTGTTCCCCTCCAGGGAGCTGGGTTGAGAAAATCGAAGGGTGTTTTAGGGGCAGGCTCTCAGCGTAGTGCATCTGCAGAGTCACAGCAGTGTTCTGAAGGGCTGCTAGTGCTGGGTGTTGCCAAGGGAGAGCCAGTTCCTACCCTCAGGAAGCTCCCTGTTCAGACAGACATCAAGCAGGAGGGTCACTGCACCGTAGCTTGGACAAGGGACGTTGAGGAATGTGACAGAAGTGCCATGTGCACAGACTGGGTAGGGAGTGGAGGGGAGAAGAATGTCGGGGGGGGGGGGCGCGGCTGGAGAGAGCGTGGTGCATTCTGGGTGGTCCGTGCTGGACACTGTCCTCCGGCAGAGCAAGGAGGGTGGTCATGAGGCGGGAGGATGGCGGCAGCCAGAGGGTGATTAGTAAGGCCTGAATGCTGCCCTGAGGACTCGCTTTGAGTGATCCTGAGCCTTCAAGGTCCTAGGCAGAGAAGTGACATCCACTTTATGTTTTTAGGAACGTCACTCTGGCCTTCAGAGCATGGGTAGTAGCAGGTAAGAACAAAGGCAGCAACACCAATCAGGGAGTTACTGCAGTGATGAAGGCTGGAAAGGGGCTTACCCCGCATCTGGGCCTGGCAGACTTTCTTATAAAGGGCCAAATAGTAAACATTTTAGGCTTTGCCAGCCAGTCCATCCCTATTACAACTTCTGAACTTGCCTTGTCCTTGCAGCAGGAAAGCAGCTGGGGGCCGTGCAGGGTGGGTGGTGTGCCTGCACGGCCAGCCAGTCTGGAAACGCTGCAGGCAGCTGCCAGATCTGCCCTCAGGTGCAGCATGCTGACCCCACTCTGCACTGTTGGTTCTGGAACACTTGCATCCTCCGTGTTGGTTGGTTTCTTTTTGGATACAGATCTCGCTTTGTCGCCCTACCTAGAGAGCGGTGGCATCATCATGGCTCACTGCAGCCTCAGATGGCTCAAGCCGTCCTCCTGCCTCAGCCTCACACTTATACTTGTAATAATTACTGAGGATCCAGAGAACTTTTGTGTGAGCTCTATCGATATTTACTATAGTTGAAGTTAGAACAAACCTAAAATATTTATTATTTCACTGTAAAAAATAGCAATAATCTACATGTTAACATTTTTAATGAAAAACAAAAAAAGCTTTAGCTAGAAGAGTGCCATTGCTTTACACTTTTGCGAACCCTTTAAAAATATAGGGCTTAGTAGATGACACTGGATTTTCAGACCTGCTTCTGAATTCAGTCTGTTGCAGTTGCCGTATTGAAATAAGTAAAGAAAATGTGGCCACCCACTTACATGTAGTTAGAGAAGGGAGGCGTGACTGATGGCGTTTTCAGATAACCGTGCGTGCTCTTTAGCAGTACAGCATAACTGGGTAGGTGGCTGGTTTTTTGTTCAAGTTTAGTTGCACTTTGGAATCAATGTACTTTTTATACCCTGTTACATTAGAATCCATGGGGGATTTTTTTGTTTTGTTTTGTTTTTGAGACAGGGAGGGTCTCACTCTGTCGCCCTGGCAGTAGTGTCATCATAGCTTACAGCAACCTCAGACTCCTGGACTCAGGTGATCCTCCTGCCTCAGCCTCCTGAGTAGCTGGGACTACAGGCAAATGGCACCACACCGGGCTAATTTTTGTGTTGTTTGTAGAGGCGGGGTCTTGCTTTTGCCCAGGCTGGTCTCAAACTCCTGGCCTCAAGCAATCCTCCCGCCTCAGCCTCCTAAAGTGCTAGGATTACAGGGCTGAGCCACCGCCCCTGGCCACCAAATTCTTGATAACCAAAGTTGATGGGTCATTCTTTCAAAGAAAAATGGCATTCTGTGAAAAAAAAAAATGCCTAGTTCAGCTTATATGATGCTGTTAACAGAAAAGCATTAAACTCTGTAAAATAATTTGAAGAGGTTTATTTTGAATCAGTGTGAGTGACTGTGGCCCAGGAACCCGCAAACCTGAGAAGCCTTGAGTAAGTGGTCTGGAGGCTGTCGGGCTACAGTTTTGGTTGTATGCGTTTCAGGGAAACGGGAATTACAGGTACGATCATACATATAGTACACAGAAGGTATATGTTGGTTTGGCTCAGAAAGGTGAAAAATCTTGAAGGGGGACATACAGGTCGGTTTAGATTCTTTGCTTTGTAATTGGTTAAACAAACAAAGCTGTGTCTGAAGACTTGGAATCGGTAGAGAGGAAGCTTGAGTTAGGGGTCTGCCATCTGCCACGTGATGCTGGACCAGAGTCAGGGCGTAAAGTACGCCACATTACACCGAACTAATAGAAAAAACCTGTTTAATGAGATTTTTAGGGTTTGTAAGGCCTGACTGAACCTTTGCCTTGCATGGCCTCGGGTCCTGTTTGTAATAGAATGCCATTGTCACAAAGAGTCTGTTTTGTCAGTCTCAGGATCTCTGGTCTGACATTGATGCTGGTGTGCCTGAACTCCAGAAGGGAGGAGGACAAGGAGGCATGACTGACCTCCCTTCCCATCATGGCCTTAAACTCACTTTTAAGGTTTTTCTGGGGTCCCTTTGGCCAAGATGGGGTTTGTTCAGTTTGGGGGGGTAGGATTTTAATTTTATTAATAGTTTATATTGTGAAATGTGTATTTGGTTTTTGCCTCCATTTCCTGACACACAACTCCTAAGATTCTTGGGGTCTTCAATGGTAAGTGTCTTTTTGTGTGCTAATGAGTTGACTGATGGCCGGTGACCTGTAGGTAGCTTCAGGGTTGCGGCTGGTTACCAGAAAGACCTAGGCTGAAATGGAGGGTTGGGATTTTCAGCTCCACCCTGCCCCAGCCTCTAGGGCTGAAGGTTAAACTGATCACCAGTGGCCAATGATTTAATCAGTCGTGCCCTATACAAGGCGGGGTTCGAAGAACTTCTGGGTGGCTGAACCTGTGGGGGTTTTTGGAGGGTGCTGGCCTGCAGAGGGCATGGGAGCCCTGCGTCGCTTCCCCACACCTCGTCGTGTGCATCTCTTCCTCTGTGTCCTGTGTAGTGTCCTTTATATTCACGATAAACGGGTAAGCATGGGTGTTACTGGAGGTGTGTGAGCCACTCCAGCAGATTCGTGGAAACGAGGAGGGGCTTGGGGGAGCCCTGATGTACAGCCGGTGTCAGAAGTGCCGGTAAACAGCTGGGGCTTGCAGTTGGCAGCAGAAGTGGGGGCAGTCTTGTGGGACCGAGCCTCAGTGGGGTCTGCCACCTGTTGGGATGGAATTGAATTGGCAGACTCCTAGCTGGTGGGGAGGAATCCCCACACACCTGGTGTTGGAAGTGTGTCGTGAGAGTATAGCAGGAGAAACTGAGGGTGTGCTTTTCCTGAGACAGCTGTCGTGCTCGGGATGCAGCAGAAACACTTTCCACACACTGCCCATTTTGCCACAAAGAATACTAAAAAGACATGGAATTAAATAAAATTAATTATTTTAACTGTTCATCAAAGACCTTTCTAAGTAAAACTGGTTTCCTTTTTCTTTTTTTTTCCTGCATGCGCGGGGCGTGGAGAATACAGTGACTGCGGGTGCCTTAGGTGCTGTGCCAGGACTTGGGCTGAGCTGCCCGCAGTTCCACCCACCCCTGCTTCTGCTCACCCGTGGAAATGACAGCACAGTGACAATGACAGATAACGTATTAGTCTTATTACAAACGTAGTTTTGACCTCATGCCACCCCCCAGAGGTTCTTGGGGACCGTCGGGTCTGGAGACCACCCCTAGAGAGCTGCTGCTCTAAGGCAGGCTGTTAGCCGTGGGCAGGGTGACGGCCCTGTCTCATCTGCACTAGGTTTTATGGGTTTTGTCTCAGAATACAAAAAGAGTGTTTATTATTCAAAGAAAATCAAACGATGCAGATGTATCAGGAGCGTGTAGTGAAGCCCCTCTCGTCCCCTCCTTGTGCTGCTTCTGTCTAGATCTGCAGAAATGCTGGAACCACACCTGAAATAGGAGTGCGGTTGTAGGAAGGCGTTTCTTTTTCTGCGCCATTTCTTTTTCTGCGCCATTTCTTTTTCTGCGCCGTGCACAGTGCCTGGCACAGCGCTGCACGTAGGAAGTGTTTTAGGGGAAACATTTGGGTGAAAAAAACCCAGGTGATAGGTCCACATTTTTAACCACATCTGATGGGTTATCATTCGTTTAAAAGGGGGAGTGGGTGAGAGAGTTACAATAAGTTATCAAAAAAACTGCCCTAATAAGCAAAGACGTTCTAATTAAAGCAATGATGAGGCTCTGCTTTTGCATTCTATTTCTGGAAAGAGTGTCTCTACACGCGTATTTTGTAGGGCAGTTTAGCATTTATCTGTCAAACTTTAAGCAAGGGTTGAGGCTTAACGGTTCACTTCTAGGAGTCCTGCAGGAACATGCCGCGGTCACAAAGAGGTGCACTGCAGCAGTAAACCATGGAAACCCTAGATGCTGAAAAGTAATGAAGCGACCGAATGTGTCACGGCTCACACACATTGTGGGCAAAAGGGGTTCTGTGCCCGTTGGAAAGTCATCTGTGACACACTGGGTGAAAAGCAGCTTGCAGAACCGTGGTCCGTGTGAGACCAGGTGTGGCTGTACCCGCCCTCACAGGGCAGGGAGTGCCTGTGGGCAGTGGCACGTCAGGCTGGCACGAAGCAGGGAGTTTGCTTTTACCCTGTACACCTCTGTGTTTACCATTCCACACTCAGGATGCAGTGGTTTTGTAGAAATGCGCAGAGAAGGACCCGTTGAGGAAAGGAGGCTGGCTTCGCAAGTCAGAGGGGCTTCCCTTGTCGCTGCTTGGGAACCCCTCCTGCTGACTTGGTGCGGGTTCGCCATTGCGCTTTGTGTCGTGCTCTGATTTTCTTAAATTTAAACTGTGTAGGCTGCCATTTTGTCATGTTTGAAAATGCCTAAAACTTTTTTTCAGTTTTAATTATTCTGCTGTAGGTATCTAGAATGACAAAGTAAAGATCCATAAAAGCGTATTCGTTCCAAAAGCTCTGGTACCACAACTGGATTTAAAACAAAGCAAAACAAAAACCCAGCTAATAACAATTATCAAAAAGGGGGAATTAATGCCTGGTGTGGTTCAGTGCATTTGTAAACATCCCTGACTCTGTTAAACCTGGGGCTGCTGCTTGGCTTCGTTCCTGCCGCTCACAGGGTCCTGTGTGCAGTGTCTCGGTCACTTGCCACTTCACATTTTAATAAACCCTGTGGGTTGCTTTTAGAATAAATAATTAAATTAATTAGCATGATAGTATGAATAATAATAAACGCCATGTTTTCAGCAGCTTACAGCTGTCTTTTTTTTTTTTGAGACAGAGTGTTGCTTTGTTGCCCTGGCTAGAGTGAGTGCCGTGGTGTCATCCTCGCTCACAGCAACCTCAAACTCCTGGCCTTAAGCGATCCTACTGCCTCAGCCTCCCGAGTAGCTGGGACTACAGGCATGCGCCACCATGCCCGGCTAATTTTTTCTACATATATTTTTAGTTGGCCAGATAATTTCTTTCTATTTTTAGTAGAGGCAGGGAGGGTCTCGCTGTTGCTCAGGCTGGTCTCGAACTCCTGACCTCGAGCGATCCACCTGCCTCAGCCTCCCAGAGTGCTAGGATTACAGGCGTGAGCCACCGCGCCCGTCCACAGCTGTCTTATTTGAAGTACAAACTACAATTACAGTCGGTTCCACTGCCTGAACTTTGCCCCTTGCTAGCCACGGCTTCCGGGAGAGTGGCGCGCAGCCCGCCTCTGCTGAGTTCTTGTCCAGGGAGATGCGCGAGTTGTGTTGCAGGCTCCCACTCCCGCCAGGCAGAGCTGCATGTGCTGTCCCCAGTGCTACTGCGGCTGCTCTGCCCCCACTCCCTTGCTTGTCAGACCCTAAGGATTTAGTTGCATGTCACAGGTCACATTTCCTAGATTTGGGCTTTGCTTATGATACCAGAATGGATGGTATCAGTTGCTGAAGGTGTCTGAAATGCCAGAGATAATCCTTGAGGTAGTATTAACTAGAGCCGTCATTAATTTTCTGGCATAGAACCCTGGTTAAGTTCAGGTGTGTAATGATGATCTTAACTGGAAACAGTGAGAATATTTCTACTTGAACAATTCTCAGTGTGGTTATTGTCCATTAACAATACAAAATTCAGTAGTAAAGGGATTTGAGTCATGAAATTATCTGCTTAGGGCTTTCTGTGTACTCTTTAAAGTACTGGTCAGGGTGAACTGTGTCACTAGCTAAAATAGTAATTATATAAATTGTCGCTTCAGAAATATGTTGACATTTACTGCTGGAGCTACTTAAAAAGTCGACGGACCCCTCCCTGGCAAGTGGCCCTGATGACCTCCGTGAGGGAGAGAGCCCACCCCCTCGAGGACTTGGCTCCAGAGTTTGTATCTTTGTTCTGATAACTTAGGATTGTTGGGGCTATTTCGCTTGACCTACAAGAGAGAAATGTAACACTCAGGCTAGCATAGATTTGGATTTTTTTTGGTTCTGGGAATATTTTTTTATTTTTTATTTACTTTTTTTGAGACAGAGACTCACTCTGTTGCCCAGGCTACAGTGCTGTGGCATCAGCCTAGCTCACAGCAACCTCAAACTCCTGGGCTCAAGCGATCCTCCTGCCTCAGCCTCCCAAGTAGCTGGGACTACAGGCATGCGCCACCATGCCCAGCTAATTTTTTCTACATATATTTTCAGTTGTCCATATAATTTCTTTATATTTTTTAGTAGAGACAGGGTCTTGCTCTTGCTCAGGCTGGTCTCGAACTCCTGAGCTCAAACGATCCACCCGCCTCGGCCTCCCAGAGTGCTAGGATTACAGGCGTGAGCCACCACGCCTGACCTTGGGAATGTTTTTTTAAATAATTTAAATGTTCTTCTTTATCTTTTATTTATTTATTTATTTATTTATTTGGAAAAAGGTCTTGCTCTGCTGCCCTGGCTGGAATTCAGTGGCACAATCGTAGTTCTCTGTAGCTTCCAACTCCTGGGCACAAGTGATCCTCCTCCATCAGCCTCCCAGGTAGCTGAGACTACAGGTGTATAAACCACTACACCTGACTAATTAAAAAAATTTTTTTTGTAGAGATGGGGTCTCAAATTTCTGGCTTCAAGTGATCCTCACACCTTAATCTCCCAAAGTGCTAGGACTACAGGCATGAGCCATGGAATATTTTTTTTAATTGTGATAAAATATACGTAGCATAATATTTATTGTGTTAACCATTCATAAGTGTGCAGTTCAGTGGTGTTAAATGTGTTCACAGTGTTTAGTAATCATCACCACTATCTGTGCCCAAAACTTTGTACCCATTAAATAATAACGTTACCTTCTCCCCTCTCCCAGCTCCTGGCAAACGCCATTCTACTTTCTATCTCTATGCGTTTGCCTGTTCTCAGGGACCTCGCGTGAGTGGAATCCTACGGTATTTGTCCATCTGCATCCGACTTGTTTCACACTACAGTGATGTTTTCAGCATCCGTCCATGTCATCACATGTGTCGGAATTTCATTCCTTTTTATGGCAGAAATCAATTTTTTGAAGTAGGGGATAATATATTTCCAAAATACTTTTTTCATTTATGTTGCTTTTAGTCATTGAATGTACCTTTTAAAATTTTACTCATAATAAACGTATTCCTTGAAAGCTATTTGGGAATTGAATTATTTATATGCATTGAGTAAACTTACCCAGTCAAAAGTAGCTTTTACAATTTTTTCTAAAGTAAATAATTACAAACTGAGGGTGGGTTATTGTTTGCTTAACGTTGATAAAACTTGTTTTATCATTTACCTGATAAATGTATAACTTACTTGACAATCTTACCTATTTTAGAATTTCTGTAACTTAGAAATATCTGTGGGGTTCTTGCACGTGTCTTTAAATGTACTTAATTGTGTTTATTTAGTATAAGGAGGAATCTCAGGGTTGTGTGTGTTCCTAACAAATGCTAATCAAAGATGGCATTTCAGGAAAAAGTTACTGGGAGAGAAACATTAGCAGCCTTGTTTTGCTAATAAGATGGACCATGTTTAAAGGTCATTCCCAAAGTTTGAGATATATTCTTCCCCTTTTGATGCAAATTCCCAAAATGATGCCTTTTTTTATATTGATGAGGGGAAACTGTCTTCTTGCTACTTTGAGTCTGAAATACCTGAAAAGCATCTGTATTTGTTGTTACATGTCTAGATCTGCAACAGGGGAGGGGACCTACAAGATGAGGCTTTGCCGACCAGCAGTGAGTGCCCAGGAGCGAATCCTCCCCTGCAGGGGTGTCCTGGAAGGTGCCCGAGCACAGAGGCTGCTGTGCAGCACACAGGCTCCTAAGACCCCGGCAATTAGCTGGTGACTCAGTTGCATTCTGATGAGGACTCTGGAAGGCATCAGAGACCCCCTTGGACTCAGGACCCCTGAGCTCAGATGTGAATGGTGGTGGCCGGCCATGGTGGGGGGAGGGGCAGCAGAGGGGAGAACATGGGAGGGACAGGTCCAGAAGCCCTGTGAGGCCTGGAAAGCAATGGGGGAGTAAAATGAGGGTTTTGGTCCTAACTGAGGGCAGTGAGGGTTCAAAATAGCAGGATCAGATTTCTGTTTAAAATAAAAATTGCTCTGGCTGCAGTGCACAGAGGTGGACTGGAGTCAGCTCCAGGCAAGGTGTTGCTCAGCTGGAAAGTGGATTCCTAGTTTTCCACAGAGCCTGGTGTGCTGACGGTTGTGCTGCAGAGACGCTGCCCTGTTGTGGGCTTGCCTGTAGGTCAGACTGCCAAGGCTCACACAGTTCTTACTTGCTAAAACAATGTCTAAGCATAAAATTAGGCGTGAATCGCTTAGTTGTAATTTAGGGCATTTAATGTGTTTTAGAGATAGGTTAATATACTCAGCCAGACAGCCTTTTGGATTAAGACATTTTCATTTTTCATCATAGGGTAGGAGAAATAGCATGGAATATTGTGAATAAATCGTATTTCCCTTGAAAAGAGTGGTTAAATCTTTGTTGGGCTTTAATGGCAGAGGTTAAATGTTGGTTTTCTAAATTTTGAAATCTACTAAAATTAGTTAGATAAGACTTCTGGTTATGCAATGATGTAAACACTAATTTTCCGAACAAAACACAATAAAAGATTGACCGTCTTCCTCCGCTGCAGTGGTCTCCTCACGTACGTGCTTGCAGGAAATAAAGTCTCTGTCTTGTACAGCAAGGGGGCTGTCAGTGGTGACGTATTCTTGAAAAATGCAAAGGGAATGGGTGTCAAGTGCGCTCACCACAAAAATGAGTTATGTGAGGTGATGCACTTTGTTAATTAGCTAGAGTTAACCATTCCACAGTGTGTATGTACTTCCAGACATCATGTTATATATAACATACAATATTATCTGTCTCTTTAAAAAAAAAAAAAAAAAGGAAGTAAAGTAGCCAAAAAGAAGAGTCCCTTTAGGTTTAAATAGAAAAATGAGGCGGGGGCGGTGGCTCACGCCTGTAATCCTAGCACTCTGGGAGGCCGAGGCGGGAGGATCACTCGAGGTCAGGAGTTCGAGACCAGCCTGAGCAAGAGCGAGACCCCGTCTCTACTAAAAATAGAAACAAATTATCTGGACAGCTAAAAATATATATATAGAAAAATTAGCCGGGCATGGTGGCGCATGCCTGTAGTCCCAGCTACTCGGGAGGCTGAGGCAGGAGGGTCACTTGAGCCCAGGAGTTGGAGGTTGCTGTGAGCGAGGCTGACGCCACGGCACTCACTCTAGCCCGGGCAGCAGAATGAGACTCTGTCTCAAAAATAAAAAAAGAAAAATGAATTTAAAATAGTATCTTGTTAAAAACAAATTGATAGCAGATTTTTGTTATTAACAATTTTGAAATACTTTGGTCTACTTTTAGAATATACTTGAGAAAGGTTATAAGTTGTAAGGCTCTTTTACTGACTTGATCTGTTCTTTTCTGTCCTGTACTTATTTATAGCGGCTTCACTGAGACATAACTGATGCAGCATAAAGCTCAGCCTTCTAAGGATGCAGTTGGATTTTGTTTAGTATGTTCACAGGGTTGTGCAGCCATCGGCACTGTCTAATTATAGAACATTTTCATCACCCCCTAGACAAATTCCTTAGTCACCCCCGTTTCTTCCTCACTCCACTACCCCAGCAGCCACTGATTTACTTTGTTTCTGTGGATTTGCCTATTCTTGACATTTCATATAAATGAAATCAGGTAATATGTGGCCTTTTATGTCTGGCTGTGTCCAGCCAGCACGGTGTGCTCAGGGCTCATCCTGTTGTACCGTGGACGGGCACTTCGTTCCTTTCTTGGATGGGTGACATTCCATCGTGTGGATGCGTTCCGCGTTGTGTTTATTCCTTTCCTTCTTCCCTTTCTTTTCTTCCCTCCCTCCCCTCAAAAAGAAGATTCTATTACAAGTTTCTGTTAGGTCACTATTTTGTTGACTATGTAAGTATTGTTTGTTGCTGAATTGTATGTTTTCTTTTTCATACAAGTTTTCATTTTTCCTAGAGCTGATTGCCTGATTTTCTCATAGCCTTGGTTCTCCATGTCTTTAGTACTTTTTTTCTTAAAAGCAAACCTTCGACAGGTCTGTCACAGACAGGCACACCGGAGAGTCTCCCGGCTCCCTACAGCGGCCGCCCAGCCTGGACGCCGCCCTCGGTCCTACAGGCTGCGGGCTCCTGCCCCAGGGCCATCTTCACCGTCTTCGCAAGTCAGATCCTGATCTTCCACTCTCTCAGTTTTTTCTTCATTTTGCCGAGGAGCATCTCCCAGTGGTTTCCTGAGAGAGTTTGTTTGTTTTGTCTCTGTGCATGTTTGAGAACATTCTTACTCCTCCCTCAAACTCGATTGGACATTTATCTAGGTACAGAACTCCAAGTTAATGTTTTCTCAGAATTTTGAGGGTGGTTGACATCCTACCCATCGTTTTTCCTGCAACCTTTGTGATGCCATCTGAGTCCTTTCCTTTTGTATGTGACCTGCTCATTTTCCCTGGAAATTTTTGGAATCTCCTTTTTAACCCTTTGTGGTTAGATTTCGTGGGCCTGGGCCTGCTGGCTGGTTCCACTGGCAGGCAGTGGGCCTTCCAGCCTGGGGGCCGTGCACGTCGGCCCAGGGGGACGCTCGCCTTAGCTCTTGGGTCCTTGTTCCTCCCTTTTCTCTGTTCTTTCCCAACTTGTCAGCTGGTGACAGGCCACCAGAGCCCATCTCGTCCTTCCTCCCTGTTGTCTGTTCTTCCCTTTGGAAGAGGTCTTGAGGGTTTTGTTATTGTTGTTACTGTTTGAATTTCAGATTGAGCTTCTCTTCCTTTGTCCTTCCTAGTAGTGTACCTGTGGGATGGCCTGCAATGGGGTAGACCCGTGGGAGCCTGCGTCCTGCCCCGTCACCCCCGGGGCTTGCCGCTGTGGCACGTGGGGCACAGTGCAGTACCTGTCCCTTCTGCATCAGGAGGGATGACAGTAGCCCTGTGTCCTGGGGCTGCTGGGAAGCTGAACTAGGTTGGTACAGGGATCAGGTCTGGTGAGAACAGCACCTGGCTCCTCAGCCGTTACATCCCAGTATGGGAATGCCATGACTCACTAGGTCTCAGCTCCCTGGGGACCCTCAGGACATTAATTGTCATTTCTCAGACTCTGTTGAGGTACTGTCTTTCCTCAGGTTCCTCCTTTGTTCTGGCGACTTCTCTGTGAGCAGAGGGCTTTCCAGCAGGAGGGCTTCACTGTGGTTGGCCGTGTCTTTGAGGACCCTGGGTGTTTGAATATGGAGGTCCTTCCTCCCGGGTGTGGCGTTTCAGGGAGGGATGCTGGGGCTGGTGGGCACGCTGCACCCTGGGCCAGAGTTTGGGAAGTGAAAACTGGGAGTGGCTGTTTGCTGCCCCCTCACTGGACAACACGGATGGGGACCCAGCAGCTCAGACTTCCCGCGTCCCTGTGCCAGCTCCTTGCTGGCTGCGCCGAAGCCGCCTCACACAGATGCTTTTCAGTTTCCTTCTGACCCCTGGGGGAGTGGGAAGGAAAGGAGATGAGTCCCCTGCGATCCCTGGGAAGTCTGAGGGGGTCTCAACGGTGCTCTAACCTTGCCGCACCAGCTGTCTGCATCGGCCAGATGACCCCCTGCAGCACAGAGCCTCGGCGAGTGGTGTGGCCACCGCAGTGGAGCCTCTGGCCGAGAGAGACCTGGTGCCACGTGGCCATGCCAGGCTGTGCTGTGGGCGGGGATCCCCTACCCAGGCAGAAAGATGGAGGCAGAATTGAGTCCTCGTGAAGGTCATGGTAGTTTCAAAGTACTCGGCTTGGCACCTCCGTGCCAGATTTGTACTTTTATGGTCAGTCTGGATCTTACAGGAATGGCTATCAGATTCAGTTGACGTTGATAATTAAATTTTATTGGTTTTGTAATTTTTTTGGCTTTTAGTTTATACTTTTATTTTGGTTTTAGAGCTTGTCTAAGCTCTACAGAGTGTTTTGTTTTTTTGTTTTTGTTTTTGTTTTTATTTTTGTTTTTGTTTTTTTGAGACAGAGTCTCGCTCTGTTGCCCAGGCTAGAGTGCCGTGGCATCAGCCTCGCTCACAGCAACCTCAAACTCCTGGGCTCAAGCAATCTTCCTGCCTCAGCCTCCCAGGTAACTGGGACTACAGGCATGTACCACCATGCCCGGCTAATTTTTTCTATATATTTTTAGTTGTCCAGATAATTTCTTTCTATTTTTTAGTAGAGACGAGGTCTCGCTCTTGCTCAGGCTGGTCTCAAACTCCTGACCTTAAGCGATCCTCCCACCTCGGCCTCCCAGAGTGCTAGGATTACAGGTGTGAGCCACCACACCCGGCCCACTGAGTATATTTCTAATTTTAGGTTCATACATATTTACGTAGCTTAATGAAAATTATTTCTTAGCAATGGCAGTTACGGGAGTTTCTCTTTTAAAAGATTCAGTTCATTTTAATTGAGTTTGAAAGCCACTGACAGAGCTAGAATACCGCTAATTATATAATATTGTCTATTCTTTGGGTATAAATGACATCGATTTTGTCTCTTTTAATCCAATACAGAATACTTTAGTTTCATTTAAGCCAATTAGGTTATTTTGAGTAATAACAAGAGTGACACTTCCAATAAGAAGCAGCCTAATCCTTTTCCCAAGTCTAACTAAAGATTTTTTGAAAGAAAGAAATTCCGGGCCGTGGGCTCGGTTCGGGTGGAGCTTGCAGGCGCTGCGGTGCCGGGAGAGCTTGTTCCGCGTGTGCTGATGGAGTCGTCATTGACGACTGTGATCCAGGTATCTCTGCAGACCTGTAAGAATGGCATTCTAGTATGGCCACTTTTGGGGGGAGTTCTTCAAGGAGTTTCAACTTTGGGCTCCATTTCTTGTTGGGGGACAAATTGTTTACAGTAGCCATTTAGCAGTTTCTGTCTTTAAAAACTTCCAGCTTCAGTGATGCTGTGGGCCTTGGGTGTGCGGCATGGTCACTCTGGGGGGTGCCCTCGAGTTGGTGCCCACCAGGGGGTGGGTTGTAGTGATCCCGCCACTCCCGAGACTTGCTGGCACTGCTGACTAGGGTGAAGGGTCGGGTCGTGTTAGGACGAGCTCCGGCCAGCCCCTCAGGGGCTGTGCCCGTGCCACGCCCTCCTTGGGTCAGCACACAACCAGCTGGGCTACAGGGAAGCCAGCTGCCTCCAGACTGCTTCGTGGAACCTTTTCTTAACAATATAAAATCTTTGTCCAAGTCACAGACTTGGATATTTTTCTTGATTTATTAACTTCTATCATAAATCCAGATGTGTTCCCTTGAAACCAAAGGGCTAGCCTCAGAGAATCTAAGCACTTTTCAGTGCTTAGTTTTGTTATTTTTGTTCCCTGTGGTCTTTACCTCCAGTGAGCTGGTGTCCAGGTATCTTTGTGTTAAGGTGTCAGAAATCTCAAGTTTCTTGCTAACAGTTGTCTCACTTGGTAACAATGTCACTGTTATCAATGGGAGTAACTTTATCCAGACAACGAAATAGAGGTTGTATATAAAATATATGTATTTTTATACATATATATGTGTGTGTGTATATATATAATTTTTTTTTTTTTTTTTTTTTTTTTTTTTTAAGAGACAGGGTCTCACCATGTAACCCAGGCTGGATTCAAACTCCTGGGTGCAAAAGATCCTCCTGCCTCAGCCTCCTGAGTAGCTGGGACCACAGGCACACAACCATACCCAGCTCTAAAATACTATTTTGTACAGAAGCCAACAAAAGTTATTGCACAGAATATTAAAACATTATTATATAAGAATCAGATTTATTTTAAAAGTTAACATTAGGTCCCAGCTCTAAAATACTATTTTGTGCAGAAGCCAACAAACGTTATTGCACAGAATATTAAAACATTATTATGTAAGAATCAGATTTATTTTAAAAGTTAACATTAGGTTTGCATTATAAAATCAGGCAACATTCTTCTAGGACCAATTTTTTTCTCTTCTTTCTTTTAAAAATTAATTTTGTAAATGTCTACACTTTATATGGGCACAACCCAGTCTAGATAAACCCTGGGGCACCAGGGCACCAGGCACTGGGTCAGTGGAGTAAATCTCCGCGTGCTGGAAGATTCTCTACACCAGAACCAACAGGTGGCAACTTGGTAGTTACAGGTTTGCCACAGAAAGGTTGCTTTATTTGGGGAGAAAGTTTTATATGCGTTTTTCTTTCGATCCTTTTAAATTGGTATTCATTGTAACTCCTCCCAAAAACATAATCTGGTAAATTGCCTCTGTATTTCATTGACAGCTGACATCATTTCAACCGTTGAATTTAATTACTCTGGAGATCTTCTTGCAACAGGCGACAAGGGCGGCAGAGTTGTTATTTTTCAGCGGGAACAAGAGGTCAGTAATTTACAATCCACAAACCAAATGAAATCATTCATCCTTTCTCATAGCACTTTGAAGGAAGGAAGCAAAATCAGTTTCTTAGTGTCTGATTCCGTTTAGGTTCAGTTGTACCACATTAACCATGTAGAGTTTTCTTTCAGGGACATCTCAGGGATGAGTGAGAAGGTCTGTGCTTCAGCTCTGGCCTTTCCGCTCCCTGATGTCCCCGGGGCCTTCGTCTTCAGAGTAGGGGAGAGAGTCCTTGCCCTGCCCCCCAGGTCCCAGTGAGGGCCAGCTGGAGGCTGTAGGGCGCTGGTGTTCTGAATTTGTTTGCCTCCCTTCGGTAATTACTGAAGTGGCTCGCAGAGCACTTCCTGCAGAGAAGTCCTCCCCCACCGGACCCAGGGAGTGGTGAGCAGCACTCCCAAGGCTTCCCCTGTCCCTAGGAGAAGGAGCCCACGGACGACTGTCACTCTTGAGCACTGGCTTGTAGGCCATTTCTTTTGGAGGGGGTCAGTTCTTTTTCAGTTATGCATAAGAGAGTGGGAAATAGAGCCAGTCCTTGCCAACCCAACACCCCTGCTTATTTCTGGCGAACCTGCTCGGAGTTCATAACGAGTGACGAGGCAAGTACCATCTGTGAGGCAAGGACGCCGGGCAAGGGCAGCCAGGCCTGGGGCTCCGTCACGTATCTTTCTTGTTTTTCCTTAACAAATTGTAAATACTGTCCTGTGTTCTTCCTCTCTCTGCATTTCCTAGCAGATTGGGGGCAGCTACTTTTTCATCTCCAAATTCTAGGCTCTAAATTTTACGGTAAAACTCTGGTTCAGAGGCCAGAAGGCCCTTGTCCCCATCCATGCAGACCTCCTGTGCACAGCAAGTGCCGGCCCTGCCCTGAGAGCAGGGCGTGAGGGCTCTGGGGGAGCCGTCCCTGGGCCCATGGGGAAGACCGATGGAGTGGGGTGCTGCTGGACCTCGCCATCAAAACACGCCTGTGGCAGCTCCATCTCGATTATAGCCATGTAATCAGTGTTTTTTGTTGTTGTTTGTTTGTGGTTTTTTTGAGACAGGGTCTTGCTCTGTCGCCCTGGCTGGAGTGCAGTAGCACGGTTACAGCTCACTACAACCTCTAGCTCCTGGGCTCAAGCAATCCTCCCACCTCAGCCTCCCAAAGTGCTAGGATTGCAGGCATGAGCCACCATACCTGGCCTAAAGAGTTTTTAAAATCCTGTTTTCTCTGATTTGGTATGGTGAGAAATTCTTTTGTGAACAGTATTTATTATATATTATCATTGATCTTTCTAAATCTTCACAGATAATTGGATACATTTATAATTTTGCATTCTTATCCCAGAGGTAGAATATCACACAATGCTACTTAAGAACCATATATCTTACTTTTCTTAACAGAAGTAAAAATAGGTGGTATTGTTTAAATATTACTTTCAGCAGAAAGAGTATTTAACAAATTGCTGAGCCATAGCTGTCTTAAATTGAAGACTTCACTTTGAGCTCCGTAAAAATGTTGGGCGTTGTGGTGACACCTATGGAAGATACTCGTCCCTTGCCTTAGCAGGTCTTAGGATAAAAGTGAAATTTTTCTTGTTTTTTTGGATCATTGCTTAAACCTAAAAATACTAGCCCCGAATATAAAATAGACTATGATAAAAGTCAAGCACCTTGTTCTAAACTGTGTTGGGTATGATAGAGTTTTCAGTGTTTATTTAGGATGTATTCATTCGTTCCATGAAATGACAGATTATATAGGAATAGGTCCTTAAAGTTTAAATGTATTAAACCTGGTCACTTGCAACTTGATAGGCCCCAGGCAACTTTTTTTTTTTTCTTTTCTTCAGATTTTGGTTAACAGAAGAGGGGCTTTCATATTCTACTTTTCAAATATGTTACTGGTTGCTCTGCATGTGCCTCACTGTGGACTTGGATTTTTCCAGTGTGGATAAGGGTGTGAACTTACATTCTCAGCTGTGACTGAAGAGGCTGTTGACGCTGCAGCAGCACCAAGAAGAGGGAGCTGCTGCCAGTTCAGCCACCGCAGCTCTGCGAGGCTGCGTCAGGTTTCAGGGGCTTCACAGTGCGAATAGGTGAAGCACCTGCCGGAGAGGAGTGGCCGCTCGCTGGACGGCGGAAAGTGCAGGACGTGAGATTAAGGAGTTAGGTCCGTAGAGACGCATTGGAAAGTTCTGGCTGTGCAGAAGATAGGAGATAAGAAGCACAGTTAGCAGTGTGATTTTTCGAGCTTTTCTAGTTTTTAGTGGCAGGAACCCTCTGTCCATGTTAAGTTGTAAAGGGAGACCCGGTTGTAAAACTAAGGCAAACAGAGTCCGTGGGTGTGGCCCTGCGACCCCTGCCCTCCAACCTCGACTCTTCTATCTGATGTGTGCTGGAACCCCAAAGACCGCCCCCCCCCCCCAACACACACACAGAATCAGGTCTGTTTGAACAGTTCGTCCGGCGAAATTAGAAGTCGGCGTGTCCAGGAACAGAGCGAGCTTCCCATCTGCCCTTCCCTGTTTGCTGCCCTGCCCCCAGGGGCTCAGGCGGGCGGCTTCCCTCAGAATCCCTCTCCCGAGGTAGGGCAGCTCCATGAGACCTCGGGGTGTTGGAGAAGGCAGGGGGCGACGGGGGGTTTGGGTGTCTGGAGGGGGAGCTGGGAGCAGTTAGTGGAGGGAGACAGCATGGAGACTGTCCGGCTCTTGGGGACAGTGGCCTGGGCGGTACAGGCAGCACTGTGACTTGGGGATTTTACTCAGTTGTTTATATTCTGCTCTTCTTTCTTGCTGGAGGAATGTCTTAGGCATCAGACTAACTTGATGCTACAGATTTTTCTTTGTAAATAATTCAGTTTCGTTTTTCTGCCTTTCGAGTTAGGCCTGTTGGACAGTGTGCTGTGCCTTTGGGGAAAGGAGCGGGGTGGTCAGGAGGCGGCACAGCTTAGATGACTTCAGCAGCACCCCACACACGCGGGGAGCTCGGGAGCAAAGGGCTTCAGGCTCCTGCCACCGAGCTCCTACGTTCAAGGAATGTCCAACACCGAAAAATGGAATGCAGGCTGGGCGTGGTGGCACATGCCTACGTGCCAGCTACTTGGGAGGCGGGGCAGGAGGATCCCTTGAGCCCAGGAGTTGGAGGCTGCAGTGAGCTGTGATGAGGCCACTGCACCCTACCCCGGGCAACAGAGCAAGACCCTATCTTAAAAAAAAAATTAATGCAGTGGAGAGATACGGGTAGTTTTTTGGGATGTCTTCTCATGATATTTGATCCTAATTCAGAAATACAAGGAAGCATCTATCTAGACATAAAGGTTTGTTTAGTTCCATTTCTTTGGCATACATAGTAAAGTGCTGAAAATGTAAGATTTTATGCTGGGCACAGTAGCTCACCTCTATAGTCCTAGCACTTTGCCGGGCAAGGCGGGAGGATCACTTGAGGCCAGCTTGGGCAATATAGTGAGACCCCATCTCTACAAAAAAATTTGTAAAATAATTAGCTGGGTGTGGTGGGGCATACCTGTAGTCCTAGCTGCTTGGGAAACTATTGCAGGAGGATCACTCGAGCCCAGGAGTTGAGGCTGCAGTGAGCTGTGATAGCACCATGCACTCCAGCCTGGGCGACAGAGGAAGTCTCTTAAAAAAAATTGTAACATTTTAGGTATTGATTATAGAGCAAGAATTAGACAAAATACTGGTATTCTTAGTTTTTAATTATGAAATACCTAATACTTCATAGAGATTTTCATTGCAGACATACAGAAGATTTTGGAGATTAGCAAATGCCCCTTGTGAAAGGAAAGCGGCACAGCAGACGAAGCTCGTGTTGCGCCCTCCCTGCTTCAGGCTGCGACTTCCTCCCCGTCTTGTCTATTCTCTGTCTGCCTTCCCAGAGTGCCCATTGTTTTGAAGATGGTGTATGTCTTCCCAAGCATGTTTTTCTGCTTGTACTGTGACACGGAGAATTGCTGTCTCAGCAGTGCCGTGCTCTGGTGTCTCTGTGTAGCCGGCCTCTGCCACAGCGCCGTTTGCCTGCGTGCTCACTTGTTTCGCAGCAGTCCTGGCGCGGCCCTTTGGCTGTTTCCCGTCCCCTTTGGCGGGCGTGTGTGCGGTGGGGTTGGCCACTGCAGGGCTGGGGCAGCCACGTCGCTGCGCGTGGCCCCTCATGGGCCTGTGTCGGCTCTTCTCCCCAGATTGGACCCCTCAGACGCTGTGTCTCCAGGGCCAGACTGCGGATGTCCCCACCTCCGCAGGCCACCCGGCCCCTTTCACAGCTGCCCCCTCTGCCCGACAGTGCGAGAACAGCCAGGGCCCGTCTGTGGACTGTGCTCGCCACGTCAGGACACATTGGCAGGCCCCACCCTAGAGTGGACGGATACCTAGAGGCGGACTGGCAGGGCTGGGAGATGTTTCATTTTTGCTTTTTTCCCAGTATATTAAATTGAGTTTCATCTGTTTGAGATTTTTTTTTTTTGAGCCAGATTTTTTTTTTTTTTACTTTTAAAAATGCGTGTGGTCATTTGATATTCAGATTGATAGTTGTAAAATTTTGTCTGCGCTGTGCTTTGTTCATTAAAACAGATGTCATGTTTTCTTGCAGAACAAAAGCCGCCCGCATTCTAGGGGAGAATATAATGTTTACAGTACCTTTCAAAGTCATGAACCAGAGTTTGACTATTTGAAAAGTTTAGAAATTGAGGAAAAAATTAATAAAATTCGGTGGTTACCACAACAGAATGCTGCTCATTTTCTACTCTCTACAAATGGTAAGAATTGCTTTTTATGTAACTATTTGGTTCAATTTTTTATTTTTAATTTTCTGTGTGTATGGATTCCTTTTTATTTTAACCCATTCTGGACATTATTTCTACTTTAAACTTTGAGGGGAGGGTAAACTATTAGCTAGGGTAGCAAGTGATACATTGAAAATTCAAAGCGTGCAACAAAAACCACACATGCACCCCAAAAATTACATTACTCTGTGTGTGTTTCCACATCATTGTTTATTGTGCAGAGCAAAATGTTCATCTGGAAATACTCATGTCCAAAGACTGCATAGCTTATAAACCCACTTAGGGCCACAGAGTTTTCTAGTATAGTACACAAGTAATAGTGATGAATGTTATGGTTTTTCTTTTAATATGGAGAATGGGGTTTTTATTTTCAGATAAAACTATAAAATTATGGAAAATAAGTGAACGGGATAAAAGAGCAGAAGGTTATAACTTGAAGGATGAAGATGGACGACTTCGAGATCCGTTTAGAATCACAGCACTGCGGGTACACGCTGCATTTTCTTTAAACTGTCCAGTACTTTTAAGAAATCAATCAGGAATGATGCTTTTAAAATCTGCTCTTTAGAGAATACTGCTAAGTGAAATAACATGTGATCTGCCTTCTTGATTCATGAATGTTGTTTGTAATAATAATCATTTCTGCGTCCATGTGTATAAAGCAGGGGATTTCTCGTATTTTCACAAAGGCAGAGAGTTATACATTATCCTCAGAAAATACAGCAATGCTAAGGGGGAAAAAATGCACATTTAATTCTACAACAGAAATCTTTCTGAATGCATCAAACACCCTTCACTCTGGAGGTTCAGACAGAATTCAGAGCACTTCCCAGGTGACACAGCACACATTGCAAGTTGACAGATGGACTGTGGACCACCAAGGTTCAGTAGTGGTGGTCTTTGTGGAGTTTCCTGAGTCAGCTTAGGAAAGGCAGGTGGTTCAGAATGCTTTATTTGCCTTTCAGCCTGTGAGCATTGTTACTTATTTTTAATTATTAAATTTTTCAGTCCTGGCTGGGCGCAGTGGCTCACACCTATAATCCAGCACTTTGGGAGGCTGAAGCAGGAGGATCACTTGAGACCAGGAGTGTGAGACCAGCCTGGGAAACATAGACCCCATCTCTACAAAAAGTAAAATTAGCTGGTCCCAGCTACTGAGGAGGCTGAGATAGGAGAATCTCTGGAGCCCAGGAGTTGGAGGCTGCAGTGAGCTATGATGACGCCACTGCACTCTAGCCTGGGTGACAGAGCGAGACCCTATCTCTACAAAAAAAATTTTAAATTCTTCACTCTCTTTTTGGTACCCTTAGTGCAGTGAATGAAATGAGCATGTTTCATCAATTCTAATACCTAGATTTTTTCCACATTTTACCGTCTGTGAAACTTAAAATCTCATTGTCTCATAATTGACCTGGTGGTACACATCACTGAGGGTATCTTAAATCACGTTCAGCACTCTGGGCTCGGTGAGACGCCAGAGAGCCCCGTGGACAGGGCTGCGGGCGGCACAGCACCCTGTGCACAGGTGTCCCTGGAAGAAAACCCCACCGTGTCCCAGAGAGGGCTGCTAGTGTATTTGGAAACAGTTGTTTATCAAGCCAAGCGCGGGTGGGTGAGCACAGGCTAAAGTGTAGCAGCTGAGGATGCTGCAGGGAGGACCGTGCAGCAGAAGCCTCTCCTGGTGCCTGCCCCGCAGAGGTGGCACGGGGGATCCCGCTGGGCCCGGCGTGCGCCTGGTCTGTTCTGATACCGTTTCGTGAGCGCTGCTGTGCGGGTGCAGTAGGGCGAGTGTACCCCAGGAGGAGAGGCCTCAGACCTCTTGCGTTGCTGTTGTTACGTTTCCAGTGAGCTCACTGGAGCCGAGAAACGCTGTGTCGTTTGCCCAGATCCAGTTCATAGCACCCTAATTTGATCCAAGATGTTTTGATCCAAAATTTGGTGATTTCTAAGACACACACAGTGCTGCTGCTTCTGTGTCTGTGCATTGGTGACAGTCACACTAGTTCTGCAGTTCCCATCAGGGGGGGTGCTGGTGCCAAACTGAGGTGCAATAAATAGGTGAGACCTCAGGTGCTGCAGGCGTGCGCTCTCTCCCGCGGCCAGCGCCTCCCACCCAAGTGCATGCGCACGCCACGCACACGCCCCTGTCTCCGGAACCCGAGTTCCTCCTAATCAGACCCCTCCAACACCCCATGAGCTTACATGCTCACTTTGGAAAACTTGTTCTTTATTAGGCTCAATCCTGGCTTTATTCAAGGCTGCTTTCATAGGCTGAGCCTAAAGAAAACCTGTGTGATGGGGGCCAGAGTGAAGGCGCGTGAGCATGGGTTGGTTGATTGCAGCGTGTGCGGGAGCGGTCACAGGCCAGGTAATTCTGTACCTTGACTTAGGTCTGTATTTGAGTTCTTACCTCTCTAGAAGGTCAGAATGGGCCGTTAAATCATTTTAGTGTCAGAAAAAGGTTATGATGTTATGATGGAAAGAAGGACTCTGTTGTAAGTCTCCAGCCGCCATGTGTTGGCACGCTGTGGCAGGCGTGACGTTCTTGTTCTGCAGAAGCCAGGGCCGTGGCTAGCTCTAGCTGGGCCAAAGTGCGAGGAGAATTCGCTGTGCACGCTCCCCGCTCATTGTCACAGAACTCGGCCAGAGAGGACTCAGCTGGGAGAGTTCTTTCTACCTTTCGAGGCTCTCCCTTTTGGTTTCTAATAACAGAAACAACAAAGAGAATGCTATTATCTTTTGTTTTAATTTTAGAGCTTAATGCTTTTCATGCAGCTAGACGTCAGTGGACGCAGGCCTTTGTCCTTCTTTTCACATAATGACGTTTCCTCACGGCTGAGCTCTTACCTCCGCGTCTGGCCCAGGTGCCCCCTCTCCTCTCCACCTTCTCCCCCGCAGCGTAGATGGCTGGTCCCTGAGGAGCCTCCCTGGCCACAGCACTCACCACAGAGACTGGGTGGGGGGGGCACCTTTTACTTTTTTTTTTAACCTTTAACGAAGTCTAGTATATAACACATACCCAGAAACGCACCTCTTCTGTAAGTGACCAGCTCGGTGAGTGTTCACAGACTGGACATGCCACGAAGCCAGCACCAGATGGAGAAATGGCGCCCAGGGCCCTGCTGTGCTCTCTGCCAGGCCTGCACCTGTCGGGGGCACGCGGTTTTGTGCGGAGAAGCAGACACTAGTCAGGGGCGAGAAGGTCTGGGCCTCCAGCGACAAGGAGAGGGGACCAAGAGGGGTCTCCACTGCGCCTCCCAGGAAGACTGGGCTGTGGCCGTGGGGGACATGCAGGGAGGGAAGCTGTGCCCTTTGGCCCCAGCACCTGGGGCAGCCTCTCAGGTGCCAGCTCCTCTCTCCTGCAGCAGGAAGCAAGGAGGAAGGACTTGCAATAGACAGTATTACACGTCGTAGCCTGTTTCACGGCTCTGTTAGCTAGTTATTTGGGGTACTATCTGTACACAATTATGACTTAACTGTGAATATAGATTTGTCCCTTTTTGTTATCTACTATAAGTGTTCTGGTGTAATCTGTTGTGATCCTTGTTTTGAATTCCTATTTCCTTCCATTTTTTAGGTCCCAATATTGAAGCCCATGGACCTTATGGTAGAAGCAAGTCCACGACGAATTTTTGCAAATGCTCACACATATCATATAAATTCCATTTCAGTAAATAGTGATCATGAAACATATCTCTCTGCAGATGACCTGAGAATTAACCTATGGCATTTGGAAATCACAGACAGAAGCTTCAGTATCCTTTGGCGTTTTCCTTAGGGTGGCTCTTCAAGTAGGTCGTTCCCATGTGCAGTGGTCCTCCTCTGTCTCAGAGTAAATATTTTAAAGTAGCTTTTAAATACAGTTTGCTGCACAGTAGCTTGTTTATAAGTTTTCTGTGATTTAAAGTGTTTGTCCCTAAGAGTTTAAATTTTTTCTGCCTTTGGGAAAAGTTGTCTGTATAATGGAAATTACCTGAAGTCCATTGCCTGCCTGGTTTAATCAAAGGCAGTTTTAAATAGGGTACATTTTTAAAAATCATCATTGCTTTTTTTTCCCCTAAATTTGCTAATAGAAATTGAAAATACTGGGTTAAATGAGAATGACCCCGGTTACCAGCCCGAGGCGAGGCTGTTCGTGGAAGAACCGTGCAGTCTTCTGTGGCCCTGCGGGGTCTGCACAGTCTTGGCCCGTCCCGGGGCTGCTTTCCAGCCCGGCCGGATTCCTGCTCTGCCTGCCGTCGCCCGCCTGTGCCTCGTGCTTCTTGCCTTCCTGCCTCACTGTCCAGATGCTGCCCAGCTGTGCCTTGTGGGCTCAGCTGCTCAGGCTCCCCCCAGCCCCGGCCTCCTGGAGGTCTTGGGTCCTTCCTTGCTCTGGGAGCAGCTCTCTGGCACTCAGCCCTGTGGACTCCAGTAGCCTCAGCTTCCTGGACTCTCAGCTCTGTCTCAGCTCACCTGGGTTCCCCTCCCTGGCGGGGCTAGACACGCCCCAGCCCACAAGCCGGGCGGCCTCTCGGCTCGCCTGTGTGTCTGCAGGCCCCCCAGCCAGTGATGAGCTTGTTTCCCACGATTCACTGATCTCAGCTACGGCAGCTGGAAGGGTAAAACCGGGCCCTGCTACTCCCACCGGCCCGCAGCCGAACTCTGCCCTTCCCTGTCTTTGCAGTTGAATGTTTTCTGTATGTGGCTGCCTCCTTTGCTGGCATTGCTCCAACTGCTGCGAGCGAGCTCTGACGTCAGCGATTGGCATAGCGCACGCTCGGCGTCTGGCAGTATTGTTCCTGTGTCTGGGATTGCACAGAGGAGTGCGGGCTCTGGCGAGGGTGCCGCTTTCCTCGTTTATGTTGAATGTCTTGCCAGTAAAGATGTTCTGTGGCAGATGGGAGCCATGACAGGATGGAAGCCGTGCTCCTGTCTGTGTTGCTGCCCCTCAGCCAGGCACGTGCCTGGAGTCTGATTAACGTGTCGTCTCAATCCTCTTACTGGCTGCTCCTTTGGAGCCCAGCGTGTCTAATCGGCCTTTCCTACCTCGTCTCTTAACCCCCTGCGTGGTTGTCCCGCGTCGCGTTTCATTCGAACGTAGGCTGCACACCCTGCCTTAACCTGCGCTCCAGACATCGTCGACATTAAGCCGGCGAACATGGAGGAGCTGACAGAGGTGATCACGGCGGCGGAGTTCCACCCGCACCAGTGCAACGTGCTGGTCTACAGCAGCAGCAAGGGCACCGTGCGGCTGTGCGACATGCGCTCCTCGGCCCTGTGCGACAGACACTCCAAGTGTAAGTGCCCAGCGCCTGCCAGCCCCTCCCTCAGACCCCTGTGTTTCCCAGACACTGACCCTGGTGACAGACACTCCAAGTGTAAGTGCCCGGCGCCTGCCAGCCCCCTCCCTCAGACCCCTGTGTTTCCCAGACACTGACCCTGGTGACAGACACTCCAAGTGTAAGTGCCCGGCGCCTGCCAGCCCCCTCCCTCAGACCCCTGTGTTTCCCAGACACTGACCCAGGCGTCTTCCTGTCCCCATAGACCCGGCGAGCATAGGGAGCCCAGCCTTTGTCGGGTACGCCCCCGTGTGGCTGTGTCCACAGTGGCACTCGGTCCGCTCCCGCAGGCTCAGCAGTGTCGGGCCGTGGTCTGGTGCCAGCGGGTCTGCGTCTCCCAGAGCCTCGTCAGAGGGCGTCGGCACCGAGACCAGCCGGGAACCATTTTTGCCTCCAGCTTTGTGCATGAGAACCTGGGCTGAGGCCGCTAGTACGTGTTTAACCTGTGGCCGTTCTCAGCTATTAGGATGAGCTCTGCTCATAGTGAGCTTTCGTGGATTGGAAGCCAGTTCCCTAAGCTGAAGGTCTAGCAGTTTAATCCGCTGAGCCTTGAGCTCCTTCTAGGTGAGGAAAGTTTTGGTTTTGTTTGTATTTTTAGCCGTGAAGAACAGGCTCCACTTTATAGTACATTGTCTGTGTGTGCTGGTGACATGGGACATGTGTCCTGGAAATGTTGCTGGCCCTTCCCCCTGCTGACTGGCGGACCCACGTCCTGTGGCGCTTCTCTCGAGGACATCCCTAGCGGCCGCTCTGGAGCCCCCTGTCACCTGCAGCAGCCCCAGCCCCGCCTCAGCTGGGTGCGCTCACTGACCGGTGCTCAGCAACCTCCGTGCCTGGCTCCTTCCCTGGGACTACGGGTGTTCTAAGAATTCTGCACTTCTGTTAGAATCCTGCAGTGAAGAATAAGTGTTTATAACTGGCCTTGCGTAAACTTGGAGATTCCAGCAGTTTTACTTGTCATCAGAGCAATGTATTTGAGAGCTTGTTTGGAGGTTCTGGCAGGGCAGCTCAGCTTACCCTTGAGCGAAGAACAGGCCCCTCTGCCGGGGACGGCTGCCCTGCGCTCTGCAGCTGACACATGGAACGGAAAGGGAGGAAGGGGACACCTGCCTGTCAGCCTGATCTGCTGAATCAACCCCAGCACCCAGTGGGGTGACAGGTGTCACAGCCAGGTCACCCTCACATCCAGAGTAGATGGCTGGCTTCAAGGTAACTTTAGAAACAGCTGACAGACATACAGGTTGCTGCGACATGGCAAAGGAGGTTCTGTGGGTTGGTGTAGGTGACAAAGAAGGAGAAGCTAAAGCAGCTTACGGTAAAGGAAGCGCGTGTCCCCTGGGCTGGAATTTCCTGAGCTCTGGGACATGACAGTGTGCTGGGAGCCAGGGCACCTCCCTCTGCCACGGGCACAGGTGGAGGGAACTGTGTCAAGTTACTTCGGAGAAAGCAAAACTGCAGCAGACAGACAGCAGGGCCTGCTCAGGAAGTGCCAGGTCTTTCTGAAAACGGGAATTCAGTTTTGTCGTGCTAGAACGTGACTGGTCAGTATTGCAGACAGACCTTCTGCCACCCGGCTGTGGCCAGCAGGACCACCCCAGCAGACCCCGCCTGCTGCCCCCCTGAGCACAGGCCCTTCCCAGAGGCCTGCGTGTGCGTCTGCAGATCACGCAACACTGCTTCCCTCTTCCTGTGGCCTTGCATGGGGTAGACCGTCACGTGCTCAGCCTGCTGCCGTGGGGGCCTGAAGACATCTGCACAGTGACGCAGTGGCCCTGAACCGGGGCTGCACCAGGATGCCCTGAAGGAGCCTTCTCAGATGGCAGCCACCAGGAGCTTGCCCAGGGGTTCTGGTTCAGGACCCGGGTGAGATTCGGTGTTCGTGCTTCGGGCCTGTGCTCCGTGGTGCCTGGCGCTGGAACGTCTCATCTGAACCTCAGACCCACGGAAGCCAGAGATCAGAAGACGTAGCTGGGCCCTTCCAGAGTCTCAGTGAAGGGGCCACGTCCTGCCTGAGCTTTTAAATGAATTATTCTCTGATTTTTAAACAGAAGCTGAAAATATTTTATTTTGTTTTTCAGTTTTTGAAGAACCAGAAGATCCCAGCAGTAGGTCCTTCTTCTCAGAAATCATCTCGTCCATATCCGACGTGAAGTTCAGCCACAGTGGCCGGTACATGATGACCAGGGACTACCTGTCTGTGAAGGTGTGGGACCTGAACATGGAGAGCCGGCCGGTGGAGACCCACCAGGTGCACGAGTACCTGCGCAGCAAGCTCTGCTCTCTGTACGAAAACGACTGCATCTTCGACAAGTTTGAGTGTTGCTGGAACGGCTCGGATAGGTAAGGGCTGCATCAGCACGCGGGGCCGCCCAGAGCTGCTGGCCTTGCCCACTGGGCCTCAGGGCCGCCCCGTGCCCAGCGGGGATGGTCCCTGGGGCGAGCTGTGGCCCAGAGCTGCGGGAGGAGGTGCTAACAGGGAGTTGTTTCCAGGCCTGTTGCCTGGTGGCAGTGCCGAAGGGGAGGAAATGGGATATCTGAGTAAAGTTCTCGCATAGCTTCTGATTCCATCTGTGTTTAGACAGTAAGCATGACACTAGGTACATGTTGGCTATTTTTAAAATGCTTAGTGAATGGATGATAGTTTATTATTTTTTATTATGCCCGAGGTGAGGGAGCAGGAGGGAGGGGGAACGTGACTGGCGTCACCGGAAGGCTCGTTTCCGTCTGCCCTTCCCTGCGCACAGAAGCAGCGGGGGAGCCCGCCCTGCCGCGTGTGGACGGAAGGTCGCGAGGGCTGGTCTCGAGTGCTGATGTCATCCACTGTGCGGTAGCTGCGCTGCCCTGATGAGTTGTTTTGTTCACATTCTTTGAAGATAATATTACTAGTGCTGTTGAGACTTGTGTCTTTAATATTACACAAAAAGATGACATTTCAGATAATGGAAGGAAATTATCTTATATCATTTTTATATAGAATTTTTGTTCTGGCTGGGAAAGGTGGCTCATGCCTATAATCCCCGCACCTTGGGAGGCCGAGGCGAGAGGATGACTTGAGGCCAGGAGTTTGAGACCAGCCTGGGCAACATAACAAGACCCTGTCTCTAAAAAAAGGTTAGCCAGTTGTGGTGGCATGTGCCTGTAGTCCCAGCTACAAGCGAGGCTGGGGCAGGAGGATCTCTTGAGCCCAAGAGTTCAAGGCTGCCATGAGCTGTGCTGATGCCACTGCACTCCAGCCTGCGTGACAGCGAGACCCCTTCTCAAGAGAAAAAGCATTTTTGTTTGGAATTGAACTGAGCAGAGGAGTCTGCTGCTGGCAATAAGCGAGTACTAGATGTTCTGAAACCCCTTTGGCACGAACATCTGGATACGCAGGGTATGGCACAGCAAGGGTCACCTCAGTGCACACTCGGGCCCACAAGTCAGCAAGGAAAGTTCCACGATGCCCAGAAACAGGGAGTTGAAACCGGACGGCAAACTTGGAAGCCCTGAGCCAGGCTGGGGCACCAGCCAATACAGGAACCCGCCCCCTGGGTTCTCCTAGCCCAGCTGTGCAGTTACGGCCTCAGACCCCCACGGGGTGTGGAGGTGGAAGGAGAGAAGGTGGAGTCGGGGCATCTGCCTGTCGGAGACCTTGGCCTGGGATGGCCAGACTCCCACATGGGCAGCTGCAGCACCCTCACAGGGACTTGGAGTTCGCCTTTGCCCTGGCTGCATGATCCGGGGAACCCGGTGCCTCCGCGTGGGCCATGTGCTGGGCATCCTGAGGGACGGCTCCCAGGGGTGCAGACTGATGTGCTGCCTGCAGTGGTGCCTGGGGGTCGGCTGCATACGCTACGTCCCAGGGTCCGTGTTGGCACGAGCTCCCCACGGGGGCCAGGCAGGTGCCGCGCAAGTGTGGGGTTGGCGTTGCAGCAGACGCATGCTGAGAGAACCCACTGCTTTTACAGTGAGCGCATGGACACTTGGGCCAGAGGGGGGCGTTACCGCTCCTCGAGGTTGCTCGCTGGAAACAGCCCTGAGAAGCAGCCCAGGCCAAGGCACTCAGCAACGGCGCCGCGGCAGATACCACGAGAGCATGCAGAGCTGCCTGGCCCCGTGGGGGGTTGCTCCTCCCAGCACACCCAAGTCTCTGGATTCCTCAGAAGAATGAAAATCAGTGAAATATGAGCTCACAGGTCAAAATTACCAAGCATGTGTAGGAAAAAGTCACCATGAGTAAGTCAGCAGAAAGCATAACAGAGCTTAACCTTTGAGAATTCAGATGTGTAAGTTATAGGATGTGAAATAAGAGTGCTTTGATATATTTACAGCCTAAGGGAAGAAACCAAAAACCTGAACAAGGAACCACAAGACCATTAAAAATGACCTAGGAGACCAGGCACCGTGGCCCACGCCTATAATCCTGCACTCTGGGAGGCTGAGGTGGGAAGACTGCTTGAGCTCAGGAGTTTGAGGCCAGCCTGAGCAAGAGCAAGACCCCATCTCTACTAAAAGTAGATAGAAATAAGCCAGGCGTGGTGGTGGTGCCTGTAGTCCCAGCTACGCAGGAGGCTGAGGCAGGAGGATCACTTGAGCCCAGGAGTTTGAGGTTGCTGTGAGCTGGGATGACACCACTGCACTCTAGCCTGGGAGACAGTGAGATCCTATCTCAAAAACGAACGAACGAACAAATAAAATAAAAATGACCTAGGAGATTTGAAAAGGTATCAAATAGAACTTTTAGAAATGAAAAATACAATAGATGAAAATCACTGCGTGGGTTTAGTAGCAGATCAATTTTGGTTAAAGAGATCTTGAATTAGTGAACTTAAAGGAAAATCAGAAGAAATGCAGACCAGAGCGCCATAGATACGGAAAATATCAAATGTTGAGAAACTGGAGGAGAATGTGCGGTGGCTCACGCCTGTAATCCAAGCACTTTGGGAGGCTAAGGCAGGAGGATCACTTGAGGCCAGGAGTTTGAGACCAGTCTGGGCAACATAGCGAGCCTCCATCTCTACAGAAAACAGAAGAATCAGCTGGGTACAGTGGCACCCGCCGGCAGTCCCAGCTACTCAGGGGGCTGAGGTGGGACAATCACCTGAGCCCAGGAGTCTGAGGTTGCGGTGAGCTATGAAGACAACACCGCACTCCAGCCTGGGTGACAGAATGAGACACTGTCTCTAAAAAAAAAAAAGATCAATCCATTTTTTCTTTCTTACTCTTTGAAATTCATTCTTACTGACATGATGATACGTGAAGTTCAGTGAGACTCTTGACTGCATTTCTCTCCTGACCTGTGTTGTTTTCGTTCCTTGTCTCTGAAAATACTTGGTGTTGGGAGGGAGGGCACCAAGGCGCGGCCCACGCTGTGCGTCCAGGTGCGGGGGTCTGGGCCTGCTGCCTGCCTCGTGTAACTTGTGTTGCTTTTTCTCGTTTTGGACAGTGCTATCATGACTGGGTCCTACAACAACTTCTTCAGAATGTTTGACAGAAACGCGCGGAGGGACGTCACCCTGGAAGCTTCGAGAGAGAACAGCAAGCCCCGTGCCAGCCTGAAGCCTCGGAAAGTGTGTACAGGGGGTAAGAGAAAGAAAGACGAGATTAGTGTGGACAGTCTGGACTTCAATAAGAAGATCCTTCACACAGCCTGGCACCCCCTGGAGAACATTATTGCTGTAGCTGCCACCAATAACTTGTATATATTCCAGGACAAAGTCAACTAGAGCGCTGACTCGAGGACCAAGTCTCACCTTGCATAGTCAAGCCGGTCGTTTTTCTGTCAGAGAAAAGCATCATTGTCCGCTCCATTACCAACAGTGACGCACTCGCTCCCACCCTTCGCGGTGCCGGCGAGAAGCGGCCCTGGCTGGAGTCGTGGCGTGGCTGTGCCCAGCGCGGCAGGCTGGGCGCTGCTGCTCCAGCGGAAGCCCCTCGAGGCAGTGTTGGTGGCCGTCACTCCGTAAAGGCCATGACTCGAGATACGTGTATTTATTTACGTCTGAGCCTTCCTTTTCAGTTTATAGACCAAAAGCCTAACGTCCACGAGAAAAGTTATTGTCAGATCTCTCCCCGCCCTGTCCCCACCTTCTCTCCCTCTGCCGTCGCACTGGGGCCTTCGCGCGGGGCGGGTGGCGCTGTCCACCGGGCTCAGCGTGCCCGGGCTCGGCAGCTTCCCCGCCCGCTGTCTGCCGCCACACCTCTGGTGTAACCACTTAATAAAAATAACACACTATACAAAGTGTTTTTAAATCCAAACATAAGTATCGTCTTTTTATTTGCTTTAATTGCATATAATAAAATTGTGCAGGATTATTCTTTGGAACAATTTGGAGAACTTCTGTCCTTCCTTGGCAGGATGGGACAGTATGTGCAGCACTTCAGATTCTGAGTGCGTCTGTCCCCAGACTGCCAAACTTTTGTTTTGTTTCTGTCAAAATAGTCCATCTGATATGCACCAGGTAAGGTCTGGGAAAAGCCATAACTGAGGCCACCTCTGAGAAACAAAATTGCAAGGAAGGGTAACAGAATTGCTGCTGTATAATTAATGCCTGGTGTAGAGCAGGCCTCCAGTTCACTACAGCGGAAAACGGGCTTTCTTTCTAAGCCTTTTAAAATACTTTGGGGGGAAATAACTTTTTAAGCATTGCTAAAATTATGTGCATGCAAAATTTCATATTGCAGTTCAGACCAGCAAAATTAAACAATTTTATTTATGTGATGCCACCAGTGTCTTGGTGGTTTACTTTAAAAGTACTGTCTGTGATGTCAGACAGCAGGATGCCCCGAGACGGACACAGCAGTGCACCAATGGGAAATGACCAGCCTTCGCTTCCGTGGGGTCTGTCACGAGCCTGATCCGCGTCCTCCAGGGGGTGGAGGGGGCTGCTGGCCGTCCTTGGAATGAAGGTGTATTTTGATTACTGATGATACAGATATGCAAAAACAAAATGTCATCACCCTGAATTACTGTTAACAGAATGCCACTTTAGTTCACATTGTTAGAAACTGAGAATCTAAAAGCACCTTTATTTTAACTTAAAAATAATTCTTATACTGTGTATTGGTTGTGACACACAGACCAAGTCTGAGGTGTGGAACAGTTACTTAAGCATTGGTCAGCCCTGGTCCTTAAGAAACAAACAATTCTAGTAAAATGAGATTGTATATATTTGTTCAACTATTTTGACCAAAAAATTGAATAAATTTTAAGTCTTTAACTGGATTTTCACTGTGTATTTGGACACTTTTTCCGTCTCTCCTTGAGAACATGTTTCCCACTAATAGAAAACCAAGCTGTGCACCTCAGCAGGGCAGAGCGGAAGGTGAGTGTGCCCGGGCGGCTCCTGGTGGCACTTGGGCTGGGTGTGATCGCACGGGTCCGGCGTGCACCTTCCTGGCGTCTCTGCTCCAGAAGCCACCGGCCAGGGTCTGCCGCTGTGGTTCTCCACGGTCCATGGAAGGTTCCGGAGGAGCTCTCCTCGGCAGTTCCATGTTGGCGAAAGCTGCGTTCCCTTCTGAGAAACACACACTTTTAAAGGACATGGAAGTTTTTACCTTGTTCTCCTTTTTATATTCCGAGTCCACGTAAACCTTTTTCTATCCCAAGGAGGTAAGAATGCTATATTTTTCAGTTTTTTTATACTCAAGCATATGAAATGTCATTTTTCTTGTTCTGAAACTTTCTCTTCTTTTCCTGCTTAAAGTTACAGAAATCTTTTCAGTTTCACCTCACGCTTTGGTGGTCCCTGGGCCGATGGCCTGGACTAGCGAATAAGCTTCATCCATTCGTAGAACTGACGTGCATTTGCTCAAGGACACGGAGCTGCTGTGAGCCGGGTCACTGCCGTTACGAGACAGGGCTCCAAGCTGGTTTCCAGGGTCGCAAGTCGCTGGCACTGGTGAGCTGGAGGGCAGCGAACGGCAAGAGTCTGTCTGTTCTTCCCGTGGGAGCTGATGGCTTTCAACACCAGGACTGCCAGAGCGGTGTCACACCTGGCCGGTGAGTGTCTGGTTCCCTGCGGGCTGAGGCTGGACCCCTCTGGCCCAGAGGGCCGCGTGTTGCCTTGTTGCTTTCTCAGGAGCAGCTGTTGGTCTTACAGGGGGATGAGAGGGGTGTCAGATTGGCACTTACACCTTTTTCCTCTTAAACGTGTCTGTCCGTGGACCAGCCCCGTTGGCGTGGCGGGGGGCGGGGGCAGCCATCCCCCCAGCTGCTGTGGGCGAAGGAGCAGGAAGGGCCTGTCGTGTGCAGGGCGCTGCCCTGAGACGGGTTTTGCCCTCAGACCGGGTCGAGCATGTCAGGTGGGGACGGTCTCCATCAGTGTCATCAGCACTGTGCCAGGAAGGCCCAGGGGGTCAGGTGGGAGCTGGTGCCACAGGCAGCCGAGACGGCAGTCCCTGGCCTTCCGGGCAAGAGCACCTGCACCCAGGTGTGGAGTTGTGAGGGGCCCTCGGACCCGCCTGCCAGCGCCGGGCCACAGCTCGCCTGCGGCCTGGCCACTCCTGAGCCCCTCTCCTTGGCGCCTGCCCTCGCTGCGAAGACACGCAGCCCTGCTCTCCCACCGTGGGTGTCTCTGCAGGGGTGCCGCGGCCAAGTGTGGAGGGATGTGGGGGAGGGGGGAGGCGGGAAGGCGAGGCCCCAGGGGCTGCGCCACAGGGGCCGTGGGCTTGGGCTCCTGGGTGCTTTCTGCTCTCGGGCGCTGGGCCAGGCTTTCCCTGAAGCCAGTCTGGCTGCAGTTACAGCTGGACCCGCCGCGGCACACAGGACACGGGGGCTCACGCAGGCCATGGAACTTGACCGTGACCTTCGAGGAGCTGTGGCCCCCCCTGAAGCTGTGAGGAAGGGGGAGGCACCCCGGCCTGCGGTCCAGGCTGCAGCTGTCAGAGCCACCGCAGCTCCGCCGTTACCCAGACCAGAGGGGACAGCAGCGCGACTGTCCAGGGCGGGCGGTGGTGTCACACTGGCTGCTGTTTGAGGTCACACAGGACAGGAACACAACCTGGATGTCCTTCTTGGTTTTGTTCGGTTTAAGACAGGGTCTTGTTCTGCCACCTGCACTAGAGTGCCGTGGCGTCATCGTAGCTCACTGCACCTTCAAACTCCTGGGCTCAGGTGATCCTCCTGCCTCAGCCTCCCAAGTAACTGGTTCTACAGGTAAGCACCACCACAGCCGGCTAATTTTTAAAAAATATTTTGTAGAAATAGGGTCTCGCTGTGCCTAGGCCGGCCTGGAACTCCTAAGTGATCCGCACGCCTCACCTCGTAAAGTGCTGGGATCACAGGCGTGAGCCACTGCGCGGCCACTTTGGGTTTTTTTTTCAAGTTACCTTAAGACTGACAGACTCCTGCCCAGTCTCCTCCTACCTGTCTTTAATTCCATCTCCTGCCTCTGCGTTTCCACACACCCTGTGCCCTCCCAGAATGAGGGGGAGGATTTCTTTTTTAATGTTGGCCTTTACTCTTTTTTTTTTTTTTTTTTTTATAGACACGGGGGTCTCACTCTTGCTCAGGCTGGTCTCAAACTCCTGAGCTCAGTGATCCTCCCGCCTCGGCCTCCCAAAGTGCTGGGATCACAGGTATGAGCCCCACGCCCGGCCTAGGAGGATTTGGAAAGCAGCAGCAAGGACACTGGCCAGAAGGCTGGCTGCCGCGCAGGGAGCGCTGGGGGTGCCTGGAGCTCTGCACCCGCAGCCCTGCACCCGCAGCCGACCTCCACAGTGACTTAGTACAAACATCTTTACCTAGAACATGTTAATGCTTTTTTCATATAACAGAAACTAGTCCCTTCAAACGTAAGTGTAGCTGTCAGGTGACATATACTAATTCATACCAAGTGGCTCGCAGTGACAGCTAAAACGGGCTTCGTCACATGGAGAGGAAAGCAGGCTCGTGGGCGCAACATTGTTCTAAGAAAGCTCCAGTTTTCAACTCCATGTTGTTGACGGTATCCTGCGTAAATGAAACCTGGGATTAATGATCACAGTTTCGTCGAGTGAGTGACATGGTGACGTGTTCAATTTTCATTTCCCATTTGGTGGTTTGAAAACACTCCGGATGGTGCCAGTCTGCGATGCTGCACGTGGCGCCTCGGCTCTGGCTGTGCATTTTCCCCAGGTTCTCGAGGCGAGTCACTGTCGTGTCCAACAGGCTCTGCCCGTGAACCTGAGACCCAGAGACTGGCTCCCTCGTGGCATCCCCAGGGGTCCACGCTGCCTCTGTCTCGTCTTCCAATCCCTTCCTGCATATTTTTGAAAAGTGCAGACAGTTATTTTGTATAATCTCCCTCAGTCTAGGTTGGCCTGATGCTTTGTGATTAAACTGCGCTCATGCATTTTGCCAGGAATGCAGAAGAGACGTGGCCTTGTCCGTCAAGGCGGGAGGTGGACGGTGGCTCCCCGGCCTCTTCCCTGACGTCCTGTTCCCCACAGTCCCTGCGGTGAGTCAGCAGGCACCGTGGTGTCTGCCCGGTGACATCCCATCGTTCCCTATCTGTAGTTTGAATTGTTGGGAAGAAACGTCCCTTTTCCACCATTTATTTGGTTACCTGTCCTTGTGGACTCATGGACGCCTGCTTTAGTCCATGGCTACAAAAGTTACTATCGTGATTGTTACTCGAGCTGTCCCAGCTCGGGCCCCTGGGAGCTCCTCCACGGTGCCCCGGCTCCTGTGTCTCTGAACACACCGTTTTTTGAGCACTTCCTCACTTTTGGGCACCAGACACGCCCCGGTTCCTTTACTGGAGGTGGGACTGGAGGGCAGGAGGCTGTGGTGGCAGCACTGGCTGCCCCTGGAGGGCCACTGCCCCCTTGCCCTGTGACCACGGAGCTGGCAGGTGCACGCCCACACCTGCAGGGCTCGCTGCCCCTGGAGGGCCACTGCCCCCTTGCCCTGTGACCACGCAGAGCTGGCAGGTGCAGGCACACACTCACTCTTCAAACCACAGGCTGTGGCCAGACCCAACGCCACCACAGGCCTCACTCCAGCCCCAGCCCCAGCCCCCACACTTCAACGCCTTTGTCCAGCAGGGAGAAACCAGGCTCATTGTCCACAACACATTTATTTGCTTGCTATTAGTATACAGTTTCATAGTTGCTAACCCAAAAAACAAACTTACTAGCAAGAGTTCATTTTTACTTTAACCTTGTAGTAGCCAGAGCAAATGCTGTTTTCCAGTTGTTCAGGTTAGTGCTTTGCCGCCCCACCCCCAGTGTGGTTTTATTATTTCTAATAGGTTTCCTTATTGCTTGGATTCTATTTTGGATTCTCCCCCAAGTGGTTTTAATTATTGATTTCAGCAGTATGTGAAGCATTACTGTGGTTCTAAGAGTCAGTTATGCAAAAGGTCACACTCTCACCCTGTTCCCATTTTCCCGTCCCCACCCACCCTGTACAGGTAACCAATGTCATTTCTTATTTGCTGCCCCTTTTTGGGCCCAAATGAGCATAAGTGTGTATTTTCTTTAGCTCTTTCCTTTTTGCATAAAGGATACTATTTTCCTTAAAACAATCCTTTTTTGTTCACCAATCTGCTGCATGGGCAGGGCTCAGCAAGGCTGGCTCATCCCCACTCCAGGCAGGGTGCTCCAGGGTCATCCTTCCTGCACTAGAGTCTTCAGAAATGGCCACACTGGGCCGCCTGGCTTTCTCCCAGCATGGAGGCTGGGTTCCAAGAGCAAACACCCCCAAGAGACGGGACATAGTGCCAGGTAAGGTGGGCCCAGAAACCAGGCCACATTCCATCCTCCTTATCCTATAAGCCAAGTAATCCAGAGTAACAGACATCATTGAGAAGTCAAAATTCCAAGTTTGTTCAAACACCTGCCACCAAATATTATTTCCCTTTTGTTGGGGATACATTTACTTTGTTGCACTTACCTCTTTTTTTTTTTTTTAAACTTGGTATACATACCCCGGACATCACTACTGGGTCACTGAACTGCCCCTCGTGCCAAGCATCTGCACAGGACAGCACTTGTGTGGCAGAACTACAACTCACAACAGTCTCTTTCTCCTGTTTGAGCACTTCAGTTGTTTCAAAGCTTTAATTTAAAATTTATAGGTTTATCATCTTGGGGGTAAATGCCTAGAAGTGGGGTTTGGGCCCAAAGAAAAGTACTTACGTGGCTTTTAAGGCATTGCCCAATCCCCCTCCAGGGCCAGAGCCACGTCCATGCCTAGCCAGGTGTGGGTGTCACGTGCTACAGTCTGCCAGCTCGTGCTCTGTGGTCAGTGCAAACTGCATCAGGAAACTGCACTTACTGATAAGTGGTGGCCAAGTGTTAACTTTTTGAGACAGAATTATTTGGATTATGTCAAACGTTTTGTAAACCGACTACTCAAAAAGTAAGATGAATAATGGTGTGGCCAGTTACTTGTGTTCACAGTAGAAAGAAAGATAGGCTATTTTGCAAAAGCTATTCAAGAAAGGCTCAACTATCATATTGCCGTTTTCCTACCTGACAGGTAACAACTGTACGTACAATATAGACACAGACAGGTATGCACAGATATGTGTTGAGCTTGTTTCATTTCAAATGAGTAAAATGTATACCGTGATGTCAGTCTAACAAAAAATATCCCCTAGAAAACTTGACTCTCTCCCCCATCGCACTTACCCACAGCACTCCGTCAGCTCAGCCAACGCCGCCAGGGAGGGGCAGACGTGACTGGCACGTGCCCCCGGTGCCCACACCACAGGCGGGCAGGGACCCTCGGAGCTCTGTGGGTGCCGACACCCCATCGATGTGTGGTGTGAGCCGCACACTGGCTCTGAAGCAAAAGGGACTTCGCTGGGCCAGTGTGATTCACTGACCTCACAGAGCATCATGAGGGTAAATTTAAGAATTCTGGTGCCATTGCTATCAGCTTTCTCCAAATGAAAGGCTTATAAAGTACTGCTTCCAAGGTAATAGTTTACAGCTAAATAGAGATTTTTGAAAAATTAAAATGTTAAGGGCCAGGCATGGTGGATCATGCTTGTAATCCTAGCACTTTTGGAGGTCAAGGTGGCTGGTCACTTGAGGCCAGGAGTTCAAGACCAGGCTGGGCAACAGAGCAAGACCCTCCTAATAAAAAATTAAAATGTTAGATTTTATTTTACCACATCTGAATTAAGTGTGGAAAGGTAAAACAAAATGGCAGATACAGTCATGCTACAGAATATCTAGATAACGAAAGTAATACTGAGAGACAGGCCTGGTTTAATCAAGAAGTAATTATGACATTTGGTTCTTAACAATATGTAAATACAGCAATCTCTGAAGGATTTGGCAAACATTTATTTTTTTCATTTTCCAGTCTTTTGCAGTAGACACAGATTTACTCAGAATAAAGCAAACTCAAGAGCACACGAGCTGAGCGCAAACAACAGGCTAACCGGCAGCCCAGGGTGACAGAGCACCCTGAGACTCGGAGCAGGAGCCTCGGACAGACGCCACCACCCAGACGCTGCGGTCCCTGCACTGCCAGCCCAGGTCACAGGGCGACTGTCCAGGGCGGGGCAGCTGTCCCCAATTTCTGGTCACTACCTAAGAACAACGGGCACAGCTGCGTGTTATCTTTGCAGACAACTGCGTCCCCTCAGTGTGTTCTACAATAGGTTAGATATAAGGCCACAATATTTACTTTAGACAAACCCCTTAAAGTAGTAATTGTAGTATCAATGTTATCCATTCTTTTGAAATAGAAAGTGTTTTAACTGAATTAAGGTTACAGGTAATTTTTAAAATACTATATATATGATAACTAGTATATTAAAATTGTTTATATTTAGTATCTAATATCCAAATAAAATTGACTACCGAATTGTTACAGTAGATATTAATCAGTCTGACATGCTTATTAATTGATCCCATAGGTATACTTACAGGTCAGCATGGTTTTAGTGTCTATTCTTTCATTTCACTAAAAGAAACGCAGCATTCACAGAACAAATAAACACAAGCTATGCCGCCACCCAAGGACCATGGTGGCTCCTCAGCTCTGCTGCAAGCTCAGATACAAATCCCCGCTACACGAACAAAGCCGGATTCCGATTCTTCATCAAAAGGTGCTGGTGGAGGTTGTCAGACGCCTTCCGATATAGATCCTTAACAGAAAAAGTAATCAGTAGTTAATGTCGTGTTGCCATTCCTGAGTGATTCTGCACAACAGAAACAGGGAATCACTGTGGTTATTAGCTTATGGAAGGGGACTGGCCATTCAATCCATACTATGAAAAATTTGTGACAAAGCTGTAATCTTTTTTTTTTTTTTTTTTTTTTGAGACAGAGTCTCACTCTGTTGCCCGGGCTAGAGTGAGTGCCGTGGCATCAGCCTAGCTCACAGCAACCTCAAACTCCTGGGCTCAAGCCATCCTCCTGCCTCAGCCTCCCGAGTAGCTGGGAGTACAGGCACGTGCCACCATGCCTGGGTAATTTTTTATATATATATTTTTAGTTGTCCAAATGATTTCTATTTTTTTTTTTAGTTAGAGATGGGGTCTTGCTCTTGCTCAGGCTGGTCTCGAACTCCTGAGCTGAAACAATCCTCCCACCTTGGCCTCCCAGAGTGCTATGATTACAGGCGTGAGCCACCGCGCCCGGCCAGCTGTACTCTTTTATCAAATGTTTTATTCATCAGTGTGTATTTTATATTGATCTAATTTAGAAAAACAGCCAACTACATTCTCACAGTGCCCTGCGCTAAATGCAGGTGTATTGAGAGACCAGCCAACCTGCCTTTGCGTCCCTGAAAAGCCCCGCCTCGCAGTCCAGGTGCCCCAGCCCTGCCGCAGGGGTGTCAGGGACGCTTCCCACGGCACTGCTCGAGCTAACGCAGCAGGCATCCCTCGGGGAGGCAGGACGGGCTCCAGGAGAGGGGACAGGAACAGCAGCCTGGCAGCCGGATTCAGGCTGAGGAGCACAGCCTGGGAGGTTTCCGGGGCGGATCTTCCCCCGTAGATGTTCATCAGTCTGACGTGCCTACTAATTGGGAGGCTGCTGAGGGCTTGGGGGCGGAGGGCGGATGGCACCATCAGGCTCCGAGACTCTGGCAGGGGCTGCAGAGCTCCACCCTGAAAAGAAGGCCTGAGCCGGACGTTTAAAACCCAGAGATTCTGCTTGCTCGTTCTGGAAAAGGCTCTGGAGACCAGTCTCTAACAGACTCCACAGTGCCACGGACGCACTGGCCACAGTAAAGGCAACGGGGCTGTCGGCGAGAGCAGGTACGAGCCCAGGGACAGCCACGCGCGGGGGTTGGGGGGCACGAGCTGGGGACAAGGGGACACCCAGGGCCTGGCCCAGGAAACCGAATGGACTGAGCTCCATCTTGAACAAGGTGACATCTGTGTGGATCCCCTGGGTCTGGGGTCCAGAGCCGAGGTCGGGAAGGGAACTATGCTGTCACCTCCCCCAGAGCTACAGAGCTGGGTGTAGCCTGCTCGGAGACCCCCAAGGCCCCATGTGCCCCAAGACAGAAAACAGACCAGCCCCGTGTGCCACAGAGCTGCCTCTGGGGAGAGGCGGCTGTGCGACAGCTGTCTCGCCCGCCTCCTCCTGCCCCAGACAGAAGCCCAGTGCGGCCCCGAGCCCACGGCAGCATCCCCGCCTGTCCCACAGCAGGCTGGCGAGGCCCCCGCCTGGACGGAGACAGGCGTGGGCGAGGAGAGGCCCCGGGCACCCTTGGCGCCCTGCCCTGCCCCTCAGCGGCTCCACCGAGGACTTCACAGCCACAGCCGCACCCACCTGGTCTCCCGCTGTTTTCTGCAGAGCTACTTAGTACCAGAAGCCAGAATACCGGAAACCTCACTTTTTCCAACACTGCTGGCAGCTAAACAGAACGACCCTGCCCCACAGCGAGAGCCGAGTCACCAAGACCCTCCGCACAGTCGGCGGGGCCAGTCCAAGGCGGAGCCCACAGACAGACTGAGTAGACCACGCGCGACACGGACAGGGACGTGGATACAGCACTCCTGCTCCGGCCCCACGACACGACGGGCCACGACAGGCGGCCTCCTCAGGGGAACCTCGGCAAGGCCGCCCAGTGGGGAGCCCTGGAGGGGGGGGCCCTGCCGGGGCTGCAGCCGCTCTGCCCCTGACCCAGATGTGACCTCGTGGGCATGTTTGTGAAAACACACCAACTGTGACTCACCCCCCGACCTCACTAGAACATTTAAAAATAATCACTGAGAGTGAACCACCCCCAGACACGCTGTGCCAGGAGCAGTGACGTCACCTACCCCAATCCAATGGCCAGGAGATGAGAGAGCAGCAGAGACGGAAGGAAAACCTTCAGGAACTCGGCCGAGAATATGCCCCCTTTCTTCATGACGCTCGTGTTCCTCATGCTGAGGGTGGCCGTGCGCCTCGGGTGCTTGAAGAGGAACTCCCTGTGTGGGGACACGCCCGAGCCGGTCAGCGCCCCTCTGCCAAAGGAAGAGCCCAGGTCCCGCCGATCCCGAAAACACTCACTTGGGGGGAATATTTTCTGGCCGACTTGACCAATCCCATATCCAGTCTGAGCTTTTCTTCAAGATGCTCTCAACTTCTTTCCTCCTCTCAACGTAATCTTCCTCAGACTGCGATAAAGCAGAGCAATTTAAGCAGACTGAATGATCACATCCACACCAGAAAGCACCCTCCTCCCACCGGAGCTTTAGACCAGCGAGCTACACCCAGGGCCACTCCTGCTCTCGGGGACCAAGGGCCGTCACGCGCCCGGCCCTGGGGACAGACCACGCCCCGCGGGTCTCTGAGGCTCCAGTGGCACCCAGGGCTGCGAACACCGCCCTGAGGAGCTGGCGTGACCTGAAGACAGAGACGTGAGGACAGCACTGGCTGTGACAGAAGAAAGGCACCTACAGTGGCTCAGGGTGTGGCCCAGGAGCGGCTGCTGCTCGGCAGGTTTGAAAGATGCTCTCGGGTAAGCAGCAGGAAAAGGCAGAAATTTATCTAACTACAATTCCTGTCGTACTTTCCAAGTTACGTAACAGGACAGAATATTAATTAAAAAGCATTTTAAAATGTGGGATTGTAAGTGTTTTTCTCTACTTTTTTTGGATTTTCACAATTCTATACCTGCACATGTAATTCCTTTTTAAAACAGGGGAGAAAAATCGTTTGAAATAGTGAAAACACTCTAGAATTAATTACCCAACCTGCCAAACGTCTGGGTGCACCAAAGCCAGGCCTGGGCCCCGACGCCAGGGTGCGCCCACAGCGGGCCCTACTGCACCGCGGAGACCTAGGGAGTCCTGGTGGGGCCGGGCGATGTCCCCGAGAAAGCCCGGATGACGAGGCCCCGGTGAAGGCGGCCTCAGGGAAAACTAGCACAGGAGGGGGGGGACTGGCCCCGAGGGGCCCACACTTCCTAAGACAGCTTTGGAAATAAATACAGGAAAAATTCCTGGAAAATTAAGGCAAAAAGCCAGGTACACTTTTTCCTCAGACTGCCACCTGCAGGAGGTTTTGTGGCCCCACAACAACGCTAAGTGCCTGACGAGTGAGGCCCGTTAAACACCAAGTTCACGTCAGAGCAGTGACCACACAGGGAATGACCGGGCTGAGAGCTACTGATGCTTAACCAGCCGAGCGCCGTCAGCGCCGGGTCCTAGCACGGTGGGTGTGACCCTGGCAGGCAGGCGCGAGGCCTGCTGGGGGGCACCTCCATCCCTCACACCACAGGGCAGAAGGGCCTTGCACGACCCTGCGGGTGACGCCCGACCCAAGCAGCTCACGGACAGTAAAATCCACTCTGCCCAGCCCACAGCCCAGAAGAGGGAGAGACACGACCCAGTCACTGGCCCTCAGCCACCCTTCCCAGCGGCCAGCCACTCGCTCAGGCTGCAGACACGAGGGACCCCACGGCCCTCAAGGGCCCCTGGATACACGCAGGGCAGGGGCCCACGCTGCGCCTGGGGACCCCAGCCAGCTGGGGGTGAAGCCGTGTGCTGCCATGTCCCACCCACACAGTTACAGAAAGAAAGGGCAGGGACACCCTTAAAGCCAGAGTGTGCTCAGTTACATTTAACACCGTTCCCTGTGCCAGGAGATCACAGGTGCTCACAGCTGCACCTTCTTCCCGCTCACCTGAGAGCTGTTTTTCTCTCCGATGCTGTGGGTGTCTGTTTCGGAAGCTCTGTTGATGTCCTGTGGTGTCTGTGAGCGCGGCGGGCTTTGACAGGGATGGAACAGAAGAGAAGAACAGAACGTCACGTTAACATGCTGTCAGCAGAAGCCAAGCCCCAACGGCAGGGGGACTGTCTCTGGGGAAGGGCTCTCACCCTCCGCCCCGCGTGAGCCAGGCCCAACTGTCCCCTGGTCCTTCAGAAGGCATCTCCTACGGAGGAGGCAAGAACAGCTGGCGGGTGGCTGGCTCTGTCACCTGCCGCCTGTGTGGTCTGTCACACAGCCCTCCCTGACCTTTGGTCACTAACTCAGCTACGTTGCCTGGGCTCCGCTAACCAGGAACCCTGCGGACGTGACCCACTTTACAAAGGTGGCTGACAGGACGGGGCTGTTTGTTGTCTGTTTGCTCCCAGGCTTTCATGTGGTCCTGCCACAGACAGAGCTCCAGGTCACGTCCTCGCACCGATGGCAAGGACTGCAGCGGCGGACACCCCCAAACCTGGCCCACACCCCATCCTCAGCAGCTCTGCAGGGTTCAGGATACTCACACCTACCTGTCACAGTGAGAGCTCGGGGACACGGGCAGTGTGACGCTCACACCTACCTGTCACAGTGAGAGCTCGGGGACACGGGCAGTGTGATGCTCACACCTACCTGTCACAGTGAGAGCTCGGGGACACGGGCAGTGTGACGCTCATACCTACCTGTCACAGTGAGAGCTCGGGGACACGGGCAGTGTGACACTCACACCTACCTGTCACAGTGAGAGCTCGGGGACACGGGCAGTGTGACACTCACACCTACCTGTCACAGTGAGAGCTCTTGGAGCTGCTCCGTCCGGACTCATGCTGGGCATCCAGCAGTATTTTCTCCATGTCACCATTATAAAGAGACACCGAGGCCGGCACGCTGCTCCCGTTGCCACCGTTGCTGAAGTGCAGCTCCACCCAGGAGCCTGGCGGGACAGACCCAGGGCAGAGTCTGAGCTTCCAGCCACTCCGGAACCTGACCCTAACCGGCCCCGGCCCACCCTTCCACCTCCAGAGGCACCGACAGCCACACGGTGCCCTCACGCCCACTTCGGCCCTTTTCTGACAGTCACTGGTCTGCTGTCACTCTCTGGGCACAGGAGGGAAGCCCCTGCTGAAACCATGCACCTGTGTCTGCTCTGTCCCCAGCAAACGTCCCCTCAGTCTGCTGTGCCACCAGAATCAGTCAGAACGCTTTCTTGTGCTCAACTTTTAAAAGAAAAGGCCGATGCCAACGTAAGCTTAAGGGTTTACCGTTTTCTTTAAAAGGCCTGGGCTCTCCCTTGCCACCTGCCCCGCACCCCGCCCCGCATGCTGGCGCCAGGCCCTGCAAGGGTCACTCGTGACCGCAGTGTGGACGTCAGGGATCGGGCTGACCTGCTCTGAGCAGAGCCAAGGCCACTTCTGACTGCAGTGGCCTGTGGAGAGCGAGGTGCCCTCGGGGACCCCCAGAAAGACCTCTGGGGAGGACCCGCACTCGCCATGGCTTGTCTTGTGTGGCATTTCTGATTTCTCATGAGCTGAACACTTTGTGTGTGTACCGGCCATCTGGATGCATCTTTTTGAACCTGGTTGCTCAAATCCCTCATTCCTCTCCACTGTCTTCCTCCTCTATGTCCCCAGATTCGGTTTCCTTCGTTTAAGTACATTCCGGCTGATGTTGCCCCTGGTGAGCCTCTTCACTCTCGTATCCTCTGACATACAGAGTTCTTGATCTTAATTCAGTCGAATTTGGCAATCCCTTCCTAAGCTCAGGATGTTCTGTTCTTTTCAAACAACTCTGCTGTTTTGACATTTACATTTAAAATCCACCTGCATTTAATTTTTACGTGTGCTCAGAAACAAACACCACCCGTGGAACACGGCGTCCGCACACCTCCCGCCAGAAAGCACTGCACACACATGCTCGGTCTGCTCCGGGGTGAGACAGCGCCACTGCGTGGCAGGTCTGTTTACCCGAGACCGCCCTGCCGGAGAGAGCCCTGCCCTGCCCTGCCCTGCCAGAGGGAGCCGGAGAGAGCCCTGCCCTGCCCTGCCCTGCCCTGCCCTGCCCTGCCCGAGAGAGCCCTGCCAGAGGGAGCCGGAGAGCCCTGCGGTGCCGGTGCCGGGGGCGGCTGCTGCGGGGGAGGGTGCAGGCAGCCTGCAGGAGACCAGAGGACTTACATCTAGGAAAACTGAACTATTTTTGTTTCACTATAATTTTATTAAGTACAATAACCATCCTGAGCTGCTGCCTGTCCTTAACCCAACAGGTGCCAAGCGGCACCACGCAACTGCGGGGAACCGGAGCCGCCTGCTCGTGGAGCCATCGTGTGCACCGGCAGCAAGGCAGGCGGCCGTGCGTCTCACCGGCCCGCTCCCCGGGAGGCCGGGCCCGGCCTCAGGGCGCCACTCGCCGCAGCGCATGCATCTCAGGCACAGCGAAGGCCCCGGCATGAAATGGAGATTTGCAGCTCCCGCCACCAGGAGCCCCCGGTAAGCTGCTAGCGCAACAGTGACACCAATTTTCAAATGAACACGTGATTTTTCTCTTCAGCCTCTCGCATGGCCGCACGCTGTCCTGGCCGACGTGAAGCGTGTCACCAGTGCCCGGGAAGGCAGGGCCGGGGGTCACTGGAGGGAAGCCCAGGCCGCGCTGCCCGAGGCCCGCACACAACGGCACCCTCGCAGACGCTCTCGACCGCACAGGCCACACACGCTGACCAGCGTCACAAAACTCGAACCGTGACAGTCCTTCGCCAGCGCCCGCCCTCCCCACAATAGGGCCACGGCCGTTCCATTCTTCCAGGCCCCGTCTGTGGCTCAGAGTCCGGGCCCGGCCCAATCCACTAAGTTCAGGTGCTGCTCGGCCCTCTCGAGGTGTCTGACACACGTGGGGTTTGGGGTACGGGGTCCTTCCCTCCACACCACGCCTGACACCAGGTGTGGGCGCCCATTCTCCACACCAACCGCAGCTCTGACCACCAGGCGCGAGCAGCAGATGCCCAAGTGAAGGGCTCAGTGCCACAAGACCGCCCCACTTCAGACGAAAGCCGACAATGTGGCATCCAGGTCCCCACTCTGCGCGGGCAGCTACGTATTTAGGGGTTCTCATACGCCCCCTCAGGTTCAATAATTTGCTAGAACCCATGGAACTCAGGAAAACACCGCACTTATGTTTGCCAGTTTAAAAGACACAATCCAGGGACACGGCAGTGAGGGAGGCCACACTGCCACCCAGTGCTCTCCGGCTGCCACCCGGCTCTGACGCGGCCGCGCTGCGGCTCCCGGAACACTAGGAAACCCCCAGCCGCCTTCACAAGGGAGCCAGCACCCGCCCCGGCCTCCGCAGCCTCCGCAGCCTCCTCTGCTCCGAGCTGTCTTGCCGGCCTTCCCTTCCCAGCCCTTCTTCCCAAGTCTGTCCTGCGACACAGAACTGACTCCTCGGTTCCTGGGGGCAGCACTTTGAGGGACCCTCTCCCCGCCCCGTCTGCCACACCAGTGCTGGGGACGGGCACCGGGTCCGCTGCCCTCAGTCCCTACACTAGGAATGGTCATTTAAAGAGAAAAGTCCAGCCTTTCAAGCCCAATATTCTTTTTCTCTGTGTTCATTTTTAAGATGACAATAGTTAACATTTGTCTGCAGAGCCTTACACTTTACCTAGAAGATATCCTATTGTCTTTCACCTCAACCAAGAAATGTCATAGTCCTCTTTTTAGTGGAATATTTGAATTGTACTTACTGAAAACCAAAATTTTAACTTATCGTAAAGCTACTATATTGTAAGTGAGTATTACTACAATAGTGTAGGCAAATGGTTGAGTAGTCTGGGATAGAATCTAGAAATAGAATCCAGTATGGAAAGGTGGAAAATCAATTCAGTGATAAAAGAATAGTTTATCTGATAAATGATTGTACCTTTAATTGACTCTTCATTTATAATAAAGCAAGAACCACACTACACTTAAAAATAAATTTAAGAAAAAAAAAAAAAATACAGTTCAGAACAGCCAACTGTCCTGGTGCCCCGCTCAGAGTAGCGTATTCCAAAGAGGCTCCTTATGAGTGACAAAAGACACTCGTCACTCTGAAATCCCCAGGGTTTAGGCACTCTGCGCCAGGAACTAGGATCAAAGACCAATCCTACCGCATCCCGCAGGGGCGACTGGAGACTCCGGGACACAAGCTCAGCCCTGCTGTGATCCATCTGTGCTGCTGTGGCAGGATCCCACACCACGGGTCACTTACACAGAACAGAACAGAACTTTATTTCTCACAGTTCTGGAAACCAAGAAGTCCAAGACCAAGGCACCGACACCAGGGTCTGGCGAGGGCCTTCCTGCTGTCCCCTCACATGGCAGAAGGGCCCCTTAAAGGCATCCAAACCCCTTCACAAGGGTGGAGCCCCCGTGGCCTAAAGCCCCCATGGCCTAACCACCTCTTAAGGCCTCGCCTCTTAATTCCCTCACATTGGCCACAGTAGAGCTTTGTTTATAAAACCGTTATAAAATCACAGAGTCCTAAACATCCCTGAGAAAGAAAAATCCCATTCTGGATTGTCTGCAGCTAAAATCTTTGGGTCCAAAAGTTGTACTCCAGGGAGTGATTTACTAAGGGACAAGAGTTTTATTATTAACCTGCAACAACTGGGCAGGAAAGTACATTTCCTGGAAAATGAAAAACATGTATGCTGTTAACACTTATACGTATGCTAAACCGTGCTACAATACCTACATGCCAGTTAACTAGGATCATTCGTCTTTTTAAGTAAGAAAGAAGGGGATTAAAGGTGCTTAGTGACCTTAGAAAACTTCCTCATAATCACAACTAATTTCTTTCAAATAACTTCAGTATAATCAGGGCCCAGAAAGTTGGTGGTATTGCTGATCCAAGGAAAAGCCCCCATTCCTGATTTTTTTGTTTTTTCCAGAGACACTCAATGTCACCCTAACAGAATGCAGTGGTGTCATCACACCTCACTGCGGCCTCCAACACCAGGGCTCAGGTGATCCTCCTGCCTCAGCCTCCAGAGTAGCTGGGACTATAGGTGTGCGCCATCCTGCCCAGCTAATTTTTCTATTTTTAGTAGAGACGGAGCCTCACTCTTGCTCAGGCTGGTCTCGAACTCCTGACCTCAAACAATTCTCCCGCCTTAGCCTCCCAGACTGGTAGGATCACAGGTGTGAGCGACCGCCCCTGGCCCCCATCCCTAATTTTTGTATGTCCCCCTCCTCACTTAAAATTTACATTGCTAACCAGATACACAGCAAGTAAATCTTAACCTCCCTCCAAACAAGGTAGAGATTAGCAGAAAGCCTAGCTACGACGAATATTTAAATCACATTCCGGAAAAAAGTGATAGGTCTGACTTACAAATCAAATGCAATCCAACACTTTTAAGTTCTTAATCCATTTTAGTTTCCATTTATTCTCTCATTTAAAAAAGGAAAAAAAAATTCATCTGACCTCCTGCCTCTACCGAGACCGCCTCACCGCTGGCCTCCACCCCAGCGCCGACTCACTGACCACAGCCAGCAGAGCCCCGCCTGGAGCATGAGCTCGGGGCCCACGTGCACAGGCCATCCACATACCCTAGTTGGAGGTGCAGATCCCCCTGGGCGAAGGGAGAACCGCCTGGTGCTTTTCCACGCCCCCAAGTCCAGCCCCACCCACTCCCAAAATGCTGATTCGGAATGCCAGGGTGGAACCCAGGCAAGTCACCGAAAAAGCTCTAGGCATGAGGCCAGGGCTGAAACCCACTGCCCCCGGGATGGCAGGGGTCCCACACAGCCGGCAGGGACCAGGGAGAAAGTCAGAAGGAGCAGTGCAGAGACCCTGCGGAGGCCTCACAGCTGCTGAGCATGAGGGAACTGACACCCCGAGGAAGGGCTGCTTCCTCTGTGAGGACAGGTGTTCAGAAACTGCTGTTTACACTTAAAAGCTTCTCAGGGCAGGTGGGAGAGGACCGAAAGAGACTTGACTGTCAAGTGACTGTCAGCCTCTAGTCACCTGGCAGATAATCCAGGTTACTGGCTTCCAACAGGATTCAGTTTCCCTGGACCTTCCCTTTGCCAGGCTGTCCCGGATCCGGGATCCTGGACCCTGGGCTCAGGCGCTCCCGTCACTCGGGCTCCGGGCATCCCCATGGGCCTTTAGCTGAGTGCCTGATTTCTCCCCAACTGCTGCTGCTGGCCTCACTTCCACTTAACCTCTGGACTCCACGGTGTCGGTCTGTAAATGCAGGTGCTGGGCCAGAATCTAAATGTCTGAAACCCATTCAAATCCTGAAAGTGCACGATGCTCCCACTCCCCTCCAAAAGAAACACTAGTGTTTCCGCTCCTCACACGACTGTGCCTATGGGGGTTGCCTATGGCAACAGAACCATCTGACCAGTGGCACATACAGCCGTGGGGGGGGCTTACATCATTACCCTGCAGCCTCAGAGTGGAGGGCAAGCTCTTTACTCAACTGCCACCCTTGAGCTGAAGACAGAGGGCCCTCAGGGAAGCCACGCGCCCCTCCACCCCTGAGCGGTACCACCACAGCCTGGATCTCCCGCCTGCACTTGAGGAGCAATGCAGCTCAGGGGAAAAGAAAGGCCAACACAAGCATCCTGCTAGCAACAACTTTGGAATTATCAAGAGATAAGAGGGAACAGAATCAACCCATTTTGCTGTGAACTCCTCCGGGGCAGAAAAGCATTTGGCCCCAGAGGGTGCAAGCAAAGGCCAAGTCTGCTGCTCCGTCTGTGGGTGGAGCTCCCAAGGCTCAGTGCAGAGGTAAACAAGCGGCAGCAGAACCAGAGCCAGGCAGACAGGGCAAGTGCTGCCTCAGCCACGAATCCAAGCCGGACTCGCGCCTGGCAGGGCAGCTGCGGGCTCCACGTGACAAGCGGCCCCTCCTGCGAGCGGGGCCGGCAGGGGACAAGTGCCCTGCCGCACGTACACGGCCCGGGAGCCCTCCCACCTTCCCGTGTGCAGCCACTTCCCACACAGGGCACAGCACGGGGGACAGAAACCCCCGGACTCTGGGGCGGCCGTGTCGCCCCGTGACTCAGCAGCCCGGTGGCCCCTTGGCCCGCACGGCTCTTCCCAGACCGGCCGAGCGCAGGCCACAGGCAGACGTGACAAACAACCAGCGTGGCAACTCGAAAAAGGGGACTTTACACAACAAGTTTACAAAATATTCTTTGGATCTCATTTTATGAGAAAAGCAAAAAAAACCTCCCTTAATCTATTTCAAAGGAAGAATCAGTAAATGTTTAAATTTCAAGAGAAAAACCTGAAGCACAGGATTTTTAAAAATGTGGTTGTTTTGTATCATGGACCCTACAGGATGCGTTAGCGCGGCCAGTCCCGCCCAGGGAAATCCTACTTTGAGCGCCGAAATCGGCAGCTGGCGGAGCCGATCGGGTGCGAGGTTCTAGAAACCTCACAGGCTAGAGACTCGCCCTCCGAGGCCGGTTCACGCTGCGCCCCCGGCTCGAGAACTCCGGCCCCGAGAACACGAAGGTCGCCGGCCCCGGGACGGGCGCCCCGGCCGCGTCTCGCCGAGCTCGGGCCTGCGTCCGCGCGCAGGGCGGTCCCGGGTCCGGCGGGGTCGCAGGCCCGGACCAGGCCCCGCCGCCGCCGGACCCCGCGCGCCCGGGGGGAGGGAGGACCGGCCCGGCTGTCCCGGATCCCCCCGGCTTCCCCCCCGGGGTCCCCGAATCCACCCCGGGCCCGCCCGGCCTCACCCTGCAGACTCTCCTCCTGCAGCCCCGGGGCCCCGCTCTGCGACATGGCGGACGGTGGGGAGCGGGGACGGTGCGGAGCGGGACGCGCAGCGGGAGACGAGGACGCAGCGGAGACGAGGCCGCAGCCGAGCGGGAGACGCAGCGGGAGACGCAGCGGGAGCACCAGCGCCGCGGCCGAGCGCCCCGCACTGAGCGACCCGCCGGGCCGGGCGCACACGGAGTGGGGGCGGGACGGGCGGCGGCGACGGCGTCGCTCATTGGCTGCGGGGCGGGGCCTGCGCGTGCGCGGGGACGCGGGGCGCGTGCGGCACGTGCGGCGCGTGCGCGGGGCGCGGGGCGGGGCAAGGGAGGGGCGTGGGCGGGGCGAGAGGGGCGAGGGAGGGGCGGGGCGAGAGAGAGGAGGGGCGGGGCAAGAGAGGGGAGGGGCGGGGCGCGGTGGTCCACGCTTGTCATCCCAGCACTGTGGGAGGCCCAGGCAGGCGGATCCGCTGAGTTCAGGGGTTCGAGACCACCCTGAGCAAGAGCGAGAGCCTGTCTCTACGAAAACAATAGGAAGAAATTAGCCAGACAACTAAAAACATACATATAGAAAAAATTAGCCAGTCACCATCAAATTGGTTTCACTGATCATCACCTAAGAGCACATTTAGGAATAACATTAATCGGGTGTCGGGCAGATAGATGTTGGGGAGGCAGGGGATGGGTGTACACACACAACAAGTGCGATGCACCCCATCTAGGGGATGGACACGCTGGAAGCTCTGATGGGGGGCGGAAGGGGAGGTAAGGGCAATATACGTAACCTGAACTTTTGGACCTCCATAATATGCTGAAATAAATAAAAAATAATAATAAAAAAAAATTAGCCTGGCATGGTGGTGCCTGTAGTCCCAGCTACTCGGGAGGCTGAGGCAGGAGGATTGCTTGACCCCAGGAGTCTGAGGTCGCTGTAAGCTGGACTGATGTCACGGCACTCTAGCCCAGGCGACAGAGCGAGACTCTGTCTCAAAAAAAAAACAGAAAAGACATCTGCACTAGGATGTTTATAGCAGCACAATTCACAACTGCAAAGGTGTGGACACAACCCAAGTGCCCATCGACACATGAGTGGATTAATAAAGTGTGGTATCTGTTCACCATGGAGTTCTACTCAGCCATAAGCAGCAATGGTGATCTAGCACCTCCTGTACTACCCTGGATGGAGCTGGAGCCCATTCTGCTAAGTGAAGCATCGCGAGAATGGAAACACAAGCACCACAGGTACCCGCCACCAGACTGGCACCAGCTGACCCACACTAAGGTGCTCAGTGGTAGTAATACACACTGGGTGCCCGTCAGGTGAGGCGGTGGGTAAACCCACAGCTAATGGGGACGGGGCACACTGTGTGGGGGAAAGACACACTGTGGCCCTGGCTTGAGCGAAGCAAATGCATTTCATGTAACCAAAATGCTTGTACCCCCATAGTATCCTGAACTAAAAAAAAACTTCCTTTCTCCCTTGGCTATCCTCACTGTCCCAGAAACTGGCTATTCTGTGCCACAAGCAAGGGGACCCAGGCCGAAAGTCCCTGTGGTTTCCGCAATGGGAGGATCTCCGGAGCCCAGGAGTTCGGGACCAGCCTGGGCGACAGACAGAGTGTGACCTCATCTCTGGAGAAAAGTTTTCCGTACAGTGGAAGTACGTTCCGCTGTAGGGATGTGCCACCGTTTGTTTGTGTTTGCCTGTTGATGGACATTTGGAATGTTTTCAGTTTTTGCCTCTAACAGAGCTGCCGCGAGCATTCATGTACGAGTCTTTGTCTATACGTGGTCTTTCATTTCTCCTGGTTATGAAGAAATACTAGGAATGGAACGGCTGGATCATACAGTGGGTGTACATTTAGCTTTGTAAGAAACCGTCACAATGTTTTCCAAAGTGCTTGTCCTATTTTACACCCCACCAACAGCCTGGGAGAGGCCCAGCACCTCCACACCCTGCAGGCTGTCTCCTCAGTCCTTTCCATTTTAGCCACTCTTATCTCTTTGTGATTTTAATTGGCATTTCCCTATTGTTGACATCTTTTCATATACTTACTTGCCATTTGTATGTCTTCCTTAATGAAGTATTTATTCAAATCTTTTGTCTATTTTTTAACTGGATTTTATTATTGTTTAGTTCTAAGAGTTCTTTGTTTATTCTAGATACAAGTCCTTTGTCTAGAGCGATCCTCCCATCTCAGCCTCCCGATCCTCCCATCTCAGCGTCCTGGGTAGCTGGGACTACAGGCACCACCACACCTGGCTAATTAAAATAATTTTTTTGTAGAGATGAGGTCTCATTGTGTTTCCCAGGCTGGTCTAGAACTCCTGGCCTCAAGCAGTGTTGCCACCTTGGCCCCCAGTGCTGGGATTCCAGCATGAGGCACCCACCTGGCCCTATTGTAAACACTACTGTTTTTTCTTTGTGTCATTCTTGCCCAGGGGCCATGCTAATCTTTGCTGTATCATTCCAATTTTAGTATATGTGCTGCCGAAGCAAGCACATAAATAATATTGTTAAATTTTACATTTTTGTTCATTGCCAATGTATAGAAATACAATTGATTTTTGTGTACTGTCGTATCCTGCAACCTGCTCAGCTCCCCGAAACGTGGATTTATAGGCCCTCGAGGTCTCTCCAGGCAGTTACCCAGAAATGTTTAAGTGCAAATGTCTCTATTGTACCCTGGTTTCTCTATAACTTCCAGCAACTTCCTTCCCTGGGAGGACCCCACCAGTAGGCCCCAGGCACAACCTTCAAAGGGCCTGTGTGTTTCCAGTGGTTCCAGGGGAGCCCCAGGTCGGGTCATGGAACCAGGGACAATGAACTGGGAAACAGGAAAGAAACCATTGGCTCACCCCTCTCACCTTCCCTACCTTGCAAAAATTGTCACTTTCTAAAGCAGTGGTCACCAAACTTTTTTCCTCCTGTATTTTCTGGAAGAATTTTTCAAAATTCTTCTTCCATATTCTCAGTAGACATCTAGGTTTTTCATCATAAATGTGACTGTTTGCAAATGATGTTATTTCTCACATATTGTAATTATTAACATTTAATAAAACTTTTTGTAAAAACTTTAAACATACACAATGGCTGCTAAATACCAAAGTCATTTGATAGTCCCATCATCCAATTACACATTAGTAATCGTCCTTTAGCAGGAACTTTTACATCTTTCATTTTTCTTCTTGAACCTACATGTCAATTTATACTGTCTCCATATAATTTTTTTTCTTTTTTTTCATTTTTTTTTTTATTGAGACAGAGTCTCACTCTGTTGCCCTGGCTAGAGTGCCGTGGTGTCAGCCTAGCTCACAGCAACCTCAAACTCCTGGGCTCAAGTGATCCTCCTGCCTCAGCCTCCTGAGTAGCTGGGACTACAGGCATGCGCCACCATGCCCGGCTAATTTTTTCTATATATTTTTAGTTGTCCAGCTAATTTCCTTGTATTATCTTTAGTAGAGATGGGCTCTTGCTCTTGCTCAGGCTGATCTCAAACTCCTGAGCTCAAACTGTCCTCCTGCCTTGGCCTCCCAGAGTGCTAGGATTACAGGCGTGAACCACTGCGCCTGGCCCATATAATTTATCATAATGTAGCATCTTTTATTTTAGAAAGTCTTTTATTGATCAATCGTTTCTGTCAAATGCCTATGGATATACATTTAAACATAATAAAAAATATATCCTGGGACCCTAAGATTCTTTAAAAATTTCTTTTTGATAGACTTAATGTTCTGATAATGACCATTTCACAGTTCTGCAAAATAAGTAACGATCCGAGATGCTGGGAAGTAGTCACTAAGAATGAGATGCGGTTGGCATCTTTCGTTCCTAATTTTCCCTTTTTGCGGATGTGGGTCCTGAGAAACCTTATTCAGGTACAGGTGACAGGAAGGAGCCGTCTGTGTTTTGGCAGTTGTGACACTTCGTTCCCCGAGCCCCTAAGTTACACGCCAAACATCACACAGGAGCCTTTCACCGGAAACGTCCGTGCCAACCAGCTGAGGATGTGGTAGGTCTGTCCTTGGCTTGCCGAGCCCTGGACAGGGAGAATCCCTGACCTGCAGGACTTGTGACCATTGCTACCATCATTCCCATTGTCAACTCCAAACGCCACCGTCGCCAGTCACTTCTGGAGGTCCCACGTGCAGGGCGCAGGCTGCTGGGGGACGAGAGCCCTGTCTCACCGAGGGCGGGAGACGGCCGCTGTGGCCGGGGCGAGGGCCAGAGGAAGCTGCTCTCAGGTCGGCTTTAGGCAAGAAATGGATCCCCTGACTCCGTCCGAGCCCCACCCCCACCCCACAGTCTCTGGGTGCCCTGGGGAGACACCGTGCCGGGGACCCCCCCGAGTGAGTGGAGAGCCCGCTCCCCTGGCATCGCGGAGGGCAGGACGCAGGGGGTGAGCTCGTGTGAGGAGGAAAGTGTTAGGGTGGAGGAAGATTTCTCATGCAGAGATTAAGATATATAAGTAAAAAAAGTTTGTTTTATCTTCTCAGAGGAGGGGTGGGGGAAGGAAGAGAGCAGGGAGACGGCGTCACATCCCAAAGAAAGAGAAGGGAGAGGCCAGCCTAGGCCAAGCGGCTCGCTGCTTCTACGGGGACAGAGAAAGAGACAAAAAAAATAGTGATGCTGTCAGTTAATGACAAAAGCGGCGGCGGGTAGATAACAGGCTGTGAGGATGTCCCAGTCCAACAGTCGGTTCCCGCCTTTCTTGGGGTCGGGATCACCATAGCAGATGTGACTCTGCGCTCAGCGGTGGTTGAGGCTGGAGCTCGTTCTCCTGCTGTTGGCTCAGAAACTCTGTACAAGCAGATTCTCAAAAAGCAATTTGGAAAGAGAGAGACGTACGTCTCCTTTCTGTCCATTCAGAGCTTGTGCAAAGCAGAACCCCGGCGGTGCCTGTCAGAGAACTCACAGGGCTGGCCTTTAACTGGGACTGGGAAATTGTGGGGTTGGGTGTCTCCCTGCTATTTTTGCAAGGCCGCCCCTCAGAAAGGTGGTGGGGACGCCTGGGCACGGTCCCCCCTGCATGACTGCAGGCTCTGAGAGATGCTGTCTACAGTCTGTGCAGCAAGAAACAGGTATTTGGGAAGACTGTTTTTTGAAAGGACAAAATAGGAAGAAGTGTTAATTTGAATACCAAAAATTAGGCTACATAGGGAAATGAGCTAATCCTGACACTTTGCTTCAGGGAGTCAGCTGATATCATCTAAACCTGGAAAGAACCAATCAGCCTCCGCTTTTTACAGTTCTGTTGGTCACTGACGCCAGAGCCTAAACCAGAAATGGTTAGACATGGTTGCCTCCTAGTAGTGAGGTTAACACATCTTCACCTCTCACTTCGTGACCTATATTACTTGGATTTTTATCATGTGTATATATTATTTTGATTAAAGATATATATTAAATCTGGGCTGGGCGTGGTGGCTCACGCCTGTAATCCTAGCTCTCTGGGAGGCCGAGGCGGGAGGATCACTCAAGGTCAGGAGTTCGAGACCAGCCTGAGCAAGAGCGAGACCCTGTCTCTACTAAAGAAAATAGAAAGAAATTAACCGTACAACTAAAAAATATACAGAAAAAATAAGCTGGGCATGGTGGCGCATGCCTGTAGTCCCAGCTACTCAGGAAGCTGAGGCAGGAGGATCGCTTGAGCCCAGGAGTTTGAGGTTGCTGTGAGCTAGGCTGATGCCATGGCTCTCTAGCCTGGGCAACAGAGTGAGACTCTGTCTCAAAAAATATATATACATATATTAAATCCTTAATGATGAGGGTTTGCCAAGAGGACCGAGGAGCCAACTGAAAGGCTCTCAGTTGCTAAACTGGAACAATTTGAGCAACAAATAAAATAGTACCAGATTATAACCCAATGTATAAAATGAATTTCCATGAGTCCATCATAATATAAATAATCGAAAAAGTAAATAAAAAGGGAAAAACACAAATTTCCCATGCAGAAAAATTCCAAATAACTTACATAAATACTCCTCCCTTGGCCGGGCGCAGTGGCTCATACCTATAATCCTAGCACTCTGGGAGGCCAAGGCGGGAGGATCGCTCGAGGTCAGGAGTTGGAGACCACCCTGAGCAAGAGTGAGACCCCATCTCTAGTGAAAAATAGAAAGAAATTATCTGAACAACTAAAATATATATATATAAAAAAAATTAGCCAGACATGGTAGCACATGCCTGTAGTCCCAGCTACTTGGGAGGTTGAGGCAGGAGGATCGCTTGAGCCCAGGAGTTGGAGGTTTGTGAGCTAGGCTGACGCCATGGCACTCTAGCCAGGGCAAAAAGAGCAAGACTCTGTCTCAAAAAAAAAAAAATTTTTTTTGAAAGTAAAAAATTAAAAAAAAAAATTCTCCTCCCTCAAGGCGGGGGAGCATAACTTCTCTTTAAGTGAGGGTGGGGCTGTAATTTTCCCCAGAGAGGACAGTGTGGAAGGGGGAGGGTCACTGACAGTCCCAGCCGGGGGACCGCGGCCACCATCATCAGGCAGGGTCATGTTGATGTGTGGACATGATGGGACTAGAGGGCCTTTGCCCTGTGGTCTCCTCCCAGAAACCGGTAACCCCAGCGCCATCCTGAGGAAAAAAACAGACAGATCCCACCAGGGGGACCCTGCAAAACACCTCAAGGTCATCAAAAACAAGGACAGTCTGAGAAACTCTCAGGGCCAAGAGGAGCCTGAGGACATGTGTGACTCAGTGTCACCTGGGGGCCGGGCACGGTGGCTCACGCCTGTAAACCTAGCACACTGGGAGGCCGAGGCAGGAGGATCACTTGAGGTCAGGAGTTGGAGACCAGCCTGAGCAAGAGCGAGGCTCTGTCTCTACTAAAAATAGAGACATTAGCTGGCCATGGTGGCTAATACCTGCAGTCCCAGCTACCTGGGAGGCTGAGGCAGGAGTGTCACTTGAGCCCAGGAGTTGGAGGCTGCAGTGAGCTGTGATGAGGCCACTGCACTCCAGCCTGGGCGACAGAGCGAGACTGTCTCCAAAAAAAAAAAAAAAAAGAGAGTCATGTGGCATTCTGGATGGTATGCTGGGACAGGAAAGGGACATTAGGGAAAAACCATTGAAATCTGGAAAAAAAATGGACCTTAGTTAATAACATATCAATGTTGGCTAATTATAACAAATGTCCCAAAGGAGTATAAGATGTTAATACAGGGTAACTGGATATGGGGTGTATGAGAACACTCTGTACTCTATTCATAATTTTTCTGTAAATCTAAAACAGTTCTAAAAAATTAAAATGTATTTATTTAATTATTTTTTAGAGATGGGGTCTCATATGCTGCCCAGGCTGGTCTTGAACTCCTGGCCTCAAGGGATCCTCCAGCCTCAGTGTCCTGGGTAGCTGGGATTATAGGTGCATGCCACTGCACCCAGCAATTTATTAAAATAATATGCTAAATGCTACTCATGAAAATGTATAGCATTAAATGCACCTTAAGGAAAAGATAGGGAAAAGGTATAAAATAAACAAACTATGTGCTTAAGTTAAAAAACAATAAACTAAATCTGGCCAAAGAAAAGGGCTAAAAAAAAAAAAACTAGGGAAAAACCTAAATAAAAGAAATTAATCATTTTACAGCATTTTTATAAAATTAATAAAAATTAAAGCAAAAGGACTGAGTTACAGAATTGTCTTCATTAAATTCAAAATTTATTTAACTGATAAATAACACTTTGAATAAGAAACGTAAAGAAAAAATTAAACCTCGGGACCCCCAAAACCTGTCATGCCAAAAGCCAGCCTGAGCCTGGGAGCTGCGTCACACAGCCCCTCTGCCCAGGACGCGCTGCGATGGCAGGACCCAGAGCCCGGGTCCCACACAGCAAGGTCCCCGGGTGGCTCTCCCGACAGACATTCACAGGGAAACGCTTGTTCTTCCTAAACCGTCAGGATATCCGGCCCGTAGAGCGGCAGAGGCCGAGTCTCACCCTACAGCCGCAGCCTGAGTGCAGCCTCCGTCCTGCGTGCCGGGCTCCACGCTGCCCCGGCGCTGCAAGCAGAGAGAGCAGGTGAGATCAGCCACCCTCTGGGCACGACACGCATTTGACAAGCTACAGGAGGAGCGTGAATGTCCGTGAAAGGAGAAACACGCGTGCACGGCTGAGCCTCGTGCTGCTTCCTGGGGCCCATGTCCAAACCTGGCGGCCTTGGCACCATCTCAGCGTGGGGCGTTCGGATCTCCGATGTCAAACGGTGAGGCAGAGGACACAGAGACCCCCACTGAGCATCCTCCGTGGACTGGCCAGAACCACTCCGTGGGCCGCGGTCTCTTACCTGGAAGGAACGCTGGCCAGTTGTCTGAAACTACAAAAAGGCAGCAGCAGCGGTAGCGGTTGAAGTCAGCGGGCAGCAAACCGCAAAGGCTGCTCCGTGAGCCCGTGGGGAGGACAGCCTGGTGGCGGCTGATGAAGGAGGCAGCACGAGGAAGCCTGTCTGACCTCCCATCCCCTTGTGGCTGGGAAGTCAGTTTAAAGGTTTCTCTGGGGCCCCCTTGGCCAAGAGGGGGTCCTTTCAGTCGGTTGCGGGGCTTAGGATTTTTAGTTCCCACTGGGAACACGCTACATCCCCTTGTCCCCAAGCCCCAAACTCTCCCTGCCACGGCACACGGTGGGCAGAGCTGAGTGTGCGTGGTGAACAGGGCGGCCCTGCCGGCAGGGTGGGCTCATTTCCGGGGCCCAGATGGACCCTGTGTGGTGGGGAGCCAGGCCTGGGGTTGTCCAGAATGTGCTAAAGGGGCACCTGCAAGGGCAAAAGAGAACGAGGTTGTAGGGATTCATGCAAAGGCACAGGAGCCCCCAAAGACCGCAAAAAAAGTGGCCCAAGAAGGGCAGTCAGTGTTGGTCACCGCCTGAGCCCAGGTGGCTGGTAGGCACGGGGACCTTCCCAGGCCCCTGCCGCTCCCTGACTCTGACCCTGCAGAGGCGCGGCGCTGTGGCTGGGGGCAGGCAGGCAGGGGCGGCCGAGGAAAGAGAAAGAAGCCTGGGCGGGGGGGGGCTGGCTGCAGGAGGGGAGAGGGTCCAACTCAGAATAAAGCTGGGAGTTTGGATGTCACACGGGCCAGGACACAGCAATCTCCGCAGAGGCCTGAAAGGAAAACAGGGCGTCGTTTTCACCCCCGGGGCAGGGAAAGCTGCCGGGTCCTAGGGGAGGCGCCACGGAAGTGGTCAGTTTCTCTCCGGTGGTGGCCGCAGAGCTGTCAGTGTGACTTGGGGGCTTATTCAAACGAGCGCGATTCTCTGCCGTCTTCAGACACAGGCATGACACGAAGCGTGACGGTGGAGGCGTGCAGGGTTTTGAGAAGTTACCCTCCCCCTTTTGCAGCAGGAGGAGCTGCACCCACGGAAACGCCGCCCCGGGGGAACGGGAGGCTGTGCCAACCACATGTCCTGTCCCCTCCTGCTCCGGGCAAACATCCACGTTTCTAGGAATTTACAGTGAGGTCTGGACATGCCGGGGCTATTTTTAGGACTTGGTGTGACGAAATGTTCAGTGTTGTAAACAATGTGCATGCACTTTATGGCCCACATTTGCACTCGTCCCATGTTCCCAGCTGGTTAAAGGACAGGACCTTGTGGGGGACAGGGCGTGTCCTTTGATAAGAGCCTGGACTGTGCTCGCCCAGAAATGTCCAAAACAGGAAGTAGCCACTAGACTCAAGTCACATTCCTGTCAAAGGCTGGACCGCGATCCCTACGGGCTGGGATCCCGGGAGTGCTGTGCTGTTTGTTTGTCCTTGGACGCGTGAGGCAATCGCTCAGCTGCTCCTGTGCACAGAGAGCAGAATGCTCCGGGTAGAATGTCAGGGCGGTGTCAAAACACAAAATGACAACAGATTTAGTTTAGAGACTTTCACTGGCTTTTTCTTGCCAGTCCAGAATGGGGCAGCACCTCATTTTAAAGGTAGAATGGGTGGTCTTCCCAGGGGCTGCACAGAGCAGGTGGGTTTTTAGACAGAAAAGGCTGAGGGAAGCAGACACCAAGACCAGAAACCAGACTGGTCCTTTTGTAACAATGGCCTGAAAAAGGGTAAAAAGTTCTCCTGTCTCTCTGAACCTCCCCCAGTCCTTTCGGGAATTAACACCTGCATCCCTGCCCCAGGCCAGTGGTGGGGGGCGCAGGGCAGTGTCCTTTGTCCCTTGTACCTCAGGAGATGACTCGAGTGGATTGTCCAGGTCCAGGTCCCAAGAGTGTCTTTGCTGGGACTGATCAGAACCACCCACGATGGGGGACAGCAACAGCCTGAAGCTGGAAATCTCCCTGTAAAGGCTCCGTCTTCCCGCCAGGCAGGACCACGGTGCTTCAGGAGTGAGTCTTCCAACCTCCCCATATGCGGGCAAATAAACTTCTCTTCCCTTCTCCTCAAACCACTTGTCCTCATTCTTCTGATGCGGCCTCGGGGACAAGTGCCCGGCTTTCTGCAACACTGCCAAAGCTAAAGGTCTAAGCAGAGGGGACATCCTATGGTGCCAGCTAGCACTGGCCTGCTTGGGGGGTCTGGCTATTACCTCTCTCCGGATTTCGGGGCAGGTCGCTAACTCAGTGCTGCTCGTAGTGAGGGCCTCAGCGTGAGGGGGTCGTGTCTGTCGGTCCCAGCACAAGATCGCGTCCAAACTGGTCGCCTCCTTCAAACCTGAACAGTGGCGTGGGGTCGACGTGCCAAGCACTAGCCGGCCCTGCGGGCCTGAACCTTTCAAAGCACAAGTCCAGCCTTGTTACGCGGGTCGGCGCTCGACAGCGATCCCACGCGCTGGGAGCCCGGGAGTGCTGTGGGGCTGTTCATGTGTCCTTGGACGCGGGAAGCAGTAGCCCAGCGGCTCCCTGTTACGCGAGCCGGCGTGGAGCAGAGAAGAGCGGCCGTGTGGAGGCCCCGGAGAGTCTGCAGGAAGAGGGCAGCCTGGGACTGCGGGGCTTGGCGCTTGGCTCTGGAACAAGCTGCATGCCCAGGAAAGCTACTCACCTCTTTTGTGTCACAGTCCCCATCTTTAAAATGAGGGTGACTGCAGAAGAATGGACCTAGGCCCTTATCTCTCGCCCGAGACAAAAATCAAATCAAATGGGATTAAAGGCTTAAATCTAAGCTAATTTTTCTATTTTAGTAAAGACAGGGTCTCACTCTTGCTCAGGCTGGTCTCCAAGTCCTGAGCTCAAGTGATCCTCCCGCCTCGGCCTCCCAGAGTGCTGGGATCACAGGCGTGAGCCACCGCGCCCTGCCTTGCTCAGTGGCTTTGCCCCTCACTGGAAGCCCCCAGGCCGCACCCAGGGTGGCTGAGCTGTCACCCAAAGCGCTGAGACTTGTCTGCGGGAGCCTGGCCCTTGCTCAGCCGCGCCATTCCTGGGACGCAGGAGCGGGGTGGAGCCCCGTGGGGAACCCTGGAGAGGCCCTGGCCAGGCTTTGCGGGGAAGGCCACGATTTACTGAAGGGCAGGGAACAGCCAACGCTGCCAGGAAGGAGGCTCAAATGACTTGGAGAGGCGGCCGTGCCACCTGCCAGGTTATCGAGTACAGGGAAAGGAGCCAACCGTTAACGGAAAAACCCTAGCTCTGTAAAATAAGTTAAAGAGGTCTATTCCGAACCCACCCTGTGCGAAGAGTCCTGAGGAAATGTGCCGAGGTGGCCGGGTCAATTACAGGTTACAGGTGAGTTAAAGATTCTTCCAGGGAGGCCGAGGTGGGAGGATCGCTTGAGCTCAGGACTTGGAGACCAGCCTGAGCAAGAGCGAGACCCCCGCCTCTACTAAAATAGAAAAATTAGCTGGGCATGGTGGTGTGAGTCTGTAGTCCCAGCTACTCGGGAGGCTGAGGCAGGAGGATGCTTGAGCCAGAAGTTTGAGGCTGCTGTGAACTACGATGATGCCACAGCACTCCAGCCTGGGCGACAGAGCCAGACCCCGTCTCAAAAAGAAAAAAAAGAAAAGAAAAGAAAAAAGAAATGAAACTTTGTCTAAAGGTTTGAAACGTTTTAAGTGAAGGAAGCCTGTTAATCAGAGGCGAGTCACCAGACACACCCCGGACACGCACGCAGACTCACGTGAGCTGTCGCGTGGGTGGATGGCTGGCAGGCGTGGGTCTGTCTTGCACGGCCTTAGCCTGTGGGCAAGTCACAAACGACATCTTGGAGAAGGGAGGGGGATGACTGAGGCGTGTCTGACTTCTGCTCATGGCCAGCAACTCTGCACTGAGATTTTTTACGGGGGTCCCCTTGGCCAAGAGGGGTCCATTCACTTGGCTGGAGCTTAAGATTTCATTTCAGTTCACACAACTTATCGGAGGTGGGGAGGGAGGGGAGGAGACTTTCCTTGGGGCTCACTGTGCTTGGAGTGGAACGAGTGGGTGCTGGCGGCTGCGGGCGGGTGCGGCGGGTGCTGGCGGGCACAGACCTAGGGTCTGGGATAGAGCAGGGGCGGCTGGCGCAGCTGCTGGGAGAATCTGGGGCAAGTTTGCTCAGGGGTGTGATGTAAAAGTAAAAGCCCTTAAGCCCCCTCCAATATAACAGAACCCTCTCTGCCAAAGAACCCAGAGAAACCCTAAAACTGAGTCCCCACGCGACAGGATGGCAGGTGTAAGGCACAGCTGCACGTGCGGGCTTTTCTCTTCATAAATATTCTCGACTCCTCCCACAGCTTGTTAAATATGTATATTCAGCCACCCGCTTAAGATAAAGTCCTATTCCCTTTATCCCTCCCTGGAAGCCAGTGTTCCTGGCTTGGGGCCTGGAAGCCAGTTCCCGGCCAGCCACAATGGCCACTGCGGCTGTAAACCCTTTACGAGGCCTCCTTCATTCCTCCTCCACCTCAGCAAGCCCCCCTGTGGCCTCGTGGCCAGAGATGAAACCCACCACGATTGGGCCAGCAGTGCTGACCCCCTCAGTAACCAGCTGACCGATAATTACGAGTTGTCATACCTGGTAAGACTCCTTAATACTTGGCATACCGTTGTCGACCCACGTAAATGGGGCAAAAGTCTCGACCAATGGAGATTTCTTAAGCCAAGATTTTGAGGACGAGCCCGGGAAAAACATGAACGGCAGACAAGCTGTGGCTGTTTTCCCAAAGCGGAGGCTGGAAACGTCAGCATGTTCCAGGCGACAGAGCGAAGGAAACGGCGGGGAGAGAGGGGCCGACGAGGGGGTCATGTGCCCGCGCGGCCGAGAGACCGACGTTCTGCGTGGAACTCGCAGCAAAGGGAGCGTGGTCACGCAGATGTCCCCAGCGGTGGCAGCATGTCTGATCCTGTCTCGTTTTCAGTTCTGTCCCCGGACGATGACCTGTAACTCATTATTAGTGTGGAATCGCACGGGCTTCAGTGTCAGGTGGGGGACATGGGGACAAGTCTCCTGTCCCTGCTTGCGGGAGGTCAGCCGGGACCTCCTCAAGGCATGACCCGTGGGGCCAGCTCTGCACAGGGGCCTGCGGCTGTGAACGTCTCTCACCCTGTAATGACTGTCCCCGCGACCTAGTGGTGAGGCCGCAGTGGTGGAACGTGGTACGAGGAACGTGGTACACTGAGTTTTCCTGAGAAAATCGTCGCCCTGGGGACTCGGGGCTTCCGGGCACCGGCTCAGGGACGCCCTCTGCTGTCCGAGCTGCGGAAACCTGCTGGCCGCAGATGAGAAAGTGCCGTCGGGAGCTGCGTGCAAGACGTTTAAGCCGTTTTGCCCGTAGTAGACCCAAGCTGGGGGTCTATGATTTTACAGAAACAGGAGCTGGAGTGAAAACATAACACTTCAGGTGTTAATCTGTGCGCTGGGGAGGATGAGTTGGGTGAGGAAGGACGCGGCCAGGTTTGCGATTTCACCCGGCTGGTGGGAAGGCCTGGGAGGGGCCGTCTTGGCAAAGGCTTGAAGGGGGCCAGGGAGGAATCCATGCAGGGACCGAGGGAAGCGGCAAGTGTCCTCTGAGAGCGGAACAGCCAACACGGGGCCCGGGGGCCTTCCAGGCCTCAGCGTGGGCAGGACCCAGCAGGCTGGCGGGGAGGGCGGCAGAGCGCCCCAGTGGGGCGGGAGGCTGTGGACGGGCTTTTCTTGGGCATCTGTCTGGCCGCGGACTGTGGGCTGTCAGGCAGTGACGGGCGTGCAGGTGCCACTTAGGGGCTGCCAGAACCTGGGGCGTGGGAGGGCTGGAGCGGCCAGAGCTGTGGTGCAGCCGTTTCAAGACAGCCGAGGGACAAGTTGGTCAGCAGTCCGAGCAGCAGCGTGATTATTAAAGATACCGGAAACACAGGCGAGGGGGATTCACCAAATCTGAGTGGCCCCAACCAGCCGCAGTTACGCTCCTGGGAAGGTGGGTGCTCATGACAGCGACCCGCTCGCGAGCCTCCCTCCTTTTGCACTCGGCAGCTTTTGCCCCTTTCATGACTGACTAGATAGCTGAGCCCCAAGCAATACACTGAACTAACAAATGAGGCTCTGGGCTTTCACGATGCGACGAGAACATACATCATGGGACATTCTGGAGACCAGACGTTGCAAACGACCATTAAACTTTGCTAACTCTGTGGTCTTTGCGTTCCTCTCCTGGGAACGGTCACCAGCTCTCAAGGGAACATCAAGGAGCTGCGACTTTGCAAACCTCCCACAGTGCGACTGACATCCAAATCAGGCCACTGCTGACCCCATGACCGCACCCCCCACGGCCTGTGCACAGTCCGTGCTGCACTGAGTGGCCACGCTCCCTGCCCTTCTATGACAACCTCCCCTCCCAGGGAGTCGGGGAGGCGGCTTTGAGACTCACCTCCCATCTCCTGGCTGACGTCACCACGATAAAACCGTCCTGCCCCGGCGGTACTCACCGTCCCAGTGACTGGCCACCAGACTCTGACCAACACCCCCTCGCCCCGTTTGGCAACATTGACTTGATCAGAGGCGCAAAGGAAAAGAATCTCAAAGTGAAATACCATTTCGGGTGCCACCAAGACTTTGAGGGTCACCCACAAAAACAACTCCTGGTGGCAAAGGTTCTGAGACAGGGATTGCTCCCAGATGAGCCTCTCGAGCAACAGCGGTCCGGCATGACCCCGCAGTCCGGCACAACCCCGCTGTCCAGGATGACCCCGCTGTCCGGGATGACCCCAAGGTCCGGCACAAGCCCGCTGTCCAGGATGACCCGGCGGTCCGGCATGATCCCCCCCCTGCTGATTCATTCTTCCCAAGCACAGGTGCCAGCGTTGTGTGCAGTTTTTGACTTTTGTGGGCAAAGCTGATAGGAGCATTCTTTGGTATATTTATAAAAATGTATAAAGATGTATTTTTATTTCTCTTGGGTAAATACCTTAAAATTGGAATTGCTAAGGCATAGAGTAGACACGCATGTAACTTTTTAAGAAACTGCCAGTGTCCAAAGTGGTGGTGACATTTTACACTCCCAGCAGCATTTTGTTTTTTAGAGACAGGGCTCTCTAGGTCACCCAGGCTGGGGAGCAGTGGCCGCTCTCAAGTGCCATCATAGCTCCCTGAGGCCTCAAACTCCTGGGCTTGAGCCGTCCTCCCGTCAGCCTCCCGAGTGGCCGGGACCCCAGGTGTGCAGCACCACGCCCGGCTTCGGCAGGGATTCTGGTGGCTCCGGGCGTCACCAGGATGTGGTGGTGTTGATATGTCTCGTCTCACTCAGTCGGTGGGTACGCACTCTTACCTGCTGGTACTTTCAATTTGCACTTTTGTATGTTGAGCTCTTTTCCGTGTACTTATTGGCTAATTGTATCTCTTTTGGGGGAAAATCTATTCAAATCTTTTGCTTATATTTTTATTGCATTGTTTGTCTTTTTGTTACTAAGTTGTAAAAACTGTCGAATCTGCACAGAAGCTCTCTGTTGGATGTAAATATTTTCCCCTAGTCTGTCTTGCTTCTTTATTTTCTTAACAGTGTCTTTTCATGAGCAGAAGTTTTTATTTGGTGACGTCTGCAAGGCTTTTTCCGTGTTATTTTCTCAAAGAACCAACTTTTGGCTTCCTTGCTTTCTCTCCATTGTTTGTTCTGCTGACTTCTGTTCCTATCTTGGTTATTTTCTTCCTTGTACTTACTCTGGTCTAATTTGCTCCTCTTTTTCTAGTTTTGTCTGGCAGGTGCATCGATTCATCCTCTTTTTCTAATATAAGCATTTCAAGCTACAACTTTCCCCCTAAGGAATGCTTCAGTCATGGTCACAAATTTTGCTATGTACTGTTTTCACTATTATTCACTTAAAAATATTTTCTAATTTCTCTTGAGATTTCTTTTTTGACATGTGCATTATTTAGAAGTGTGTTGTTTAATTTCCAAATATTTGGGATTTTTCTAGATATCTCACGATTATTGGTAGAAATCAGTGTGCTTATCAATCATACTATGCAGAGAACATACTGTGCGTGATTCCAGTTCTCTGAAATTTCTCAAGATTTGTTTCATGGCCCAGCATGTGGGAAATCTTGGAGAATGTTCCGTGTGCTGGAGAAGAATGTATTCTGCTTCTGTCAGGTGCAGTGTCCTAAGAAACATCAGATGAGTAAGTTGGTCCATAGGGTGGTTCAGTTCCTCTCTATCCTTACAGACTGTTTTGGTTACTTGTTCTGTAAATTACTAAGATGGGGTATTAAGGTCTTTGGCTGTGATTGTGGATTTTTCTATCTCCCCTTGGCTCTGACAATTTTTGCCTCATGTATTTGGGAGCTTTGCCATTAGGTGTATATACATTTAGTATTGTTATGTCTTCATGATTAATTGATGCTTTTGTCATTATAAAATGCCCCTCATCATCTATGCAATACTCTTTATTTTGTGGTCTATGTTTTCTGAAATTAATGCAGATACATCAGCTTAGAGATTATTTGCTTTTTCTTTTTTTTTCATCCTTTTACTCTCAAACCATTTGTATCTTTATGTTTAAAGTTTGTTTCTTGGAAATAAAACGTAGTTTGATCTTACTTTTTTTACCCAACTAACAATCTCTGTTTTATAGTTGGGTAATTTAGTGGATTTACATTTATTTCAATACTGATATGTTTAGATTCAAGTCTACCATCTCTATATTTGGTTTTTATCTCATTATATTTGTTTGATGGTATATAATTATACCATCTTCAAAAATATTTTTTCTTTCCTTTTCAACTCTTATATATTATTATGGTTATTACTATTATTTTTAGAGATGGGGTCTAGCTATATTGCCCAGGCTGGCCTTGAACTCCTGGGCTCAAGCAATCCTCCCACCCCAGCCTCCTGATAGCTGGGATTACAGGTGTGCGCTACCATACCTGGCTCTATTATTGTTGCCTTGCTGTGATGTCTAGAACTGCAGTACAATGTACAATCGAAATTATGATTGTAGGTTTTGCTTGTCTGACTTCTGGTCTCACAGAAACTTGTATCACTTTCTAATGAGGCTGATTTCACTGTGGTAATCTTTGGATACAGTCTCTTTCTTTCCTTTTACAGACACCCTTCATCGGGTTCAAGAAGTTCCTTTCCATTTCAAGTTTTCTTAGAATTTTTAAATCACGAATCAATGTTGATTTTATCTAATTATTCTTTTCTGCACATATTTCCCACTCACCTGCCCGATCTGAGGAAGGTGCACCCAGGACTCTTCCTTACCTCACTCTCTTCAGGCTTTGGCGTCCGCGTTGTGCTGTTCTCAAGAGAAGAGCCGGGTTGTTCCTCCGTTTCCCGTTATCTGGAAGGGTCTGTATGTGGTTTCAATGTTCCGTTCCTGCACATTTGCTAGAATCTGCCAGTGAAGCCATCTGTGCTCAGAGTTCCATTTGGAGGAAGATTTCTCACTACTGGTTCAATATCTTTAAAAATTCATTTTTTCCTGAGCTAATTTTGGGACATTACATTTCCAGGAATTTATCTGTTTCATTTCAAAATTTCAAATTTATTGGGACAAAATTTGCATAGTCTTATTTTTTAAGATCCAAAACATTTTAATACATGTGTCAGAGGTTTGTGAATTATATGGATATGCCTTCAAAAAGCCATTTTCGGCTTAGTTTATATCTCTCCATGGTGTGTTTCCCCCATTTTGTCCATTTCTATTAGCTCCTCCTTTTTCCTAGAGAGGACTGTTTACCGTTTTTCCACATTCTGGAGACGGGGGATTCGCACCTACCCACGCAGCTCCTGACTGTTCTTCACGTGTCTCCCTGTTGTATACAGTGGTGCATAAAACACTGCGCAGAGCTTCAGTTGCGTGCCATGAGGCTGGTATTCACTGTTTTCATCATGGTTTATTTAAAAGCACTTTCTTACCTTTGTCATGATTTATTCTTTGGCCAAAATTTGTTATTTAAGAGTGTGTTTGTTAATTTTCACACATATGGCCAGTTTCTGGTTATCTTTTTGACATTGATTTCTGGCTAAATTGCATTATGGTCAAAGAATATGCTCTGTGTGATTTTCTTTGAAATTTTTTGAGACTTGCCTAGAATATGATTAATATTTATAAAAGTTCTGCTTGAGCTTGAAAAGATTGTGTGTCACTGAAAACAGCTGTCTACGTATGTCTCTTAGGTCAGGTTTGTTCATGCAGATGTTCAGAACTTACATATGCACATGGTTTACGTAAATGTATATTCTAACTATTAAGGTGGGGTGTTCATTTCTCCCATGATGATTATGGATTTTTATATTTTTCCTTATACGTATGTCAAATTTTGCTTTGTGTGTTTTTAGGCTGTGTTGTTATGTACACACACATTTAAAATTCGTGTATCTTCCTGGTGCACTGAAATGTTTGTTATGCCGCCGTCTCTATTTCTGGAATGCATTTTGCCGTCAAGGGCAGTGCTTTGGGGAGGGACTGCTGGTACGTCTTGTGTCTTTTTTCCCAAACACAATTTCCATATTCTGGGTTCAGCTGACTGCTTCCTTGTGGTGTTTATCATCCATGGCAAGTCAGCTGTCAACAAATTTAGTTAGTTTTTCTTCTGAGGATGTGTCACTCCACTTTCATTCTTTTTTTTTTTTTTTTTTTTTGAGACAGTGACAGCTGGAAGAGGATTGTCACTGACAGAGCCTGGCCCTAGTGGGCAGTGTGGGGGGAATCCACCCCGGGGCAAACAGCAAGCAGTGCAGAGCTTACCCCCTTTGCTCCGAAGGAGAGTGGCTGAGACCTCGGTCTACTGCACCGGTGACCAGGAACTCAGAGGGGCAGTTTGGAGGACTAGCTTGGGAGGTCTGGAGAGCAAGTGTGTGGATGGACAGACCTGGGCTGGCCCAGGTGTGGGAATGCTTGTGGCCCATGTACCCCTCACCAAATGCTCCTCCTGCATAGACAGCACCCAGCAGGAGGGGGCAAGATGCCCCTGTAGAGGTCCCAGCTCTTCTCCCATCATCCCAGCTTTTCATAACAGGCCGCAGCCTGGCTGGAGTCTACACATGGGCTTAACAGCCCGGACCCCACCAAGGCTGGCCTGGCCACTGTCACTGCTGCTGTTGAGACTGACATGAAGCCCAAGATGTGGCACCGCACCCTGGGGACCAGCCAGTCATCCGTGGCAAAGTGGCTCTATCAGAGTCCTTCTGTCGACGTGGGTGGTGGGCTCTGGGTCTGGTTCCCCCTTCCGCTGTCCACCGGCTCCACCAGTGCCGCAGCCTGGACGCTTACTGGCCACGGAGCCACAGAACTGGGGCAGGGACGTGTGCCCAGCGGGGAGGCTGTGGCAGGCCAGGATTTGCCCTTCCTGCGAGCGCACTCACGGCCGCTGAACCCCCCGGCCCAGCTGCAGCGGGGTCTGTGCGCGCCGCCTGGCAGGCCCGGGTCCAGGCTCCAGGCTCCAGCCCCGCCGTGGCGCGCGGGACCCACGCCCGGAGCCGGGCCTGACCCCGCGGCGACGTCACGTGCTCACTCTGCCCCGCCACGCACGCAGCTCGGAGACGGGGAGCGAAGAGTTAACGGTAAAAAGGCGCACGTGCGGCCGATCTGCGACCTGCGCTCCGCGGCGCTGAACCGAACCGCAGGTGAGAGATTCCTGCCATGGGCGGAGGCCGGGCGACTCGCTGCGCGACCGTCACCCCGCCCGCTCCCTCGCTCCCCTCCCGCAGCGCCGGGTTACTCCCAGCGACGCGGCTTTCGGGTGCGGAGCGGCGCCGGGAAGCGCCGGGAGCGCGAGCCCAGGGAAGGGGCGCTGTCGCCGAGGCCCGGGGTCCGCGGAGCGCAGCTGGCCCCGCCGCGGTGACGGTGACGGTGACGGTGACGCGCCCGCCGCGAGGCCGGGCCGAGCTGGGTGAGCGGCGTCCCTGCGCGGGGCGGGCGGGCGGGGCCGGGGGCGGCGGGGCCCGGCCGGGCACCTGTCCCCGCACCTGTCTGGGGCCCGGCCGGGCACCTGTCCCCGCACCTGTCTGGGGCCGGCGACCTCGGGCCGTCCTCTCCGCTGCGCGCAGGCCGCGGGGACCTGGGCGGGGCCGCGCAGGGGCGGGTCCCGGCGCCTCCGCACCTGAGCGGCCGCAGCTGTGCCTGTGCGGGAAGGTGCGGCCGCGTGATGTTTTCGTAATCGCTGTCGAGTTTTTGAGCCTCACGAGCTCCGGTTTGCGGGTGGCCGGCGCCGTGGCGCAGGTTGGTAATGTCGGAAGCCACAGGACGAAGGGCTCGGCTGGTTCAGGGGTCCGAGGGGCTGCGCCGGCCTGGACAGACAGGGTCCTGGGAAAACCGCGTGGGGGGCCCGGACCTCGCCTCTGTGACGCGCAGCCGGGATCTGTCGCAGGCTCCTGCTTGGCACTGGGTTTCCACCGGTGTCCCCGGTGCCTGGTGGGACGCCCGAGGCTCGCTCTGTTGCACGTGCAAGGACAGGGCGGTGGACCAGGGTGCTCTTGCAGGACAGGAGGAACCGGTTATGGGGGTGCTGGGGGAAGCTCCCCTGCACCTTGGGGAGGCTGGGCAGGAGGAGAAGGCCCCAGGCTGCGCCTGCCGGGGTTTAGGATTAGAAGCAGGGTCCCGAGACCTTCCCAGCCCCTCCTTGGCCTTCCCAAAGCTGATTTGTGGCCATGAACTGACACTTGCTTTGGCAACTAGCTGCAGTGTTTGTCTCACATGAGTGGCAGGTGGAGCTCTGTTTACCTCCTTGTAAACTCAAGTGTTGAGGAGGAATGTCTCCCCCTTAGGTGAGTCCAGGATAGTCAAGCGTCAGGCATGCTGGTGCTTTCCGGAGAGGACCCTGCCAGGCTGCAGTGCCCGGGGCCTCGGTGCACACCGCCCTGGCACCTGGGCAGGGGCCGCGCTGGGGCTGCAGAGAGCAACAGCGCCAGCTGCCCCGGGCTGCGGGGCCTCACCACTGACTTGGAAGAATGTAAACAGCCAGCATCTACTCCTTACCTGGACCTGTCAGCTTTCTACAAAAAAGAATGTAACTGGAAAGAAGGAACATTGATAATAACGAGTTTCAGTTGGAGTTGACTGAAAATATAATTTCAGTTATGCTTTTTATTTAAAAGAATTGTTTATTTTTAATTATTATGGGTACATGATAGTTGCATATCTGTATAGGGCACATGTGATGTTTTGATACAGGCATGCAGTGTGAATTAATCAAATCAGGGTGACTGGGCTATCAGTCCCCTCAGGCATTTAACATTTCTTTGTGTTAGGAACATTCCAACTCTTCCCTCTTAGTCATTTTAAAGTTACCCTGACTCATTTGATTACAGTCGCGTTGCTGTGCTGTCAGGTGTGGTTCATTCTATCTGACTGTCTCACTGTATTTTGCACCCATCGGTCAACTCCACTTTGTCCCCCTCCCCGCTACCCTTCCCGGCCTCTGGTGACCGGCATTCCGCTGTCTCCATGAGATCAATCCTTTTAGTATTTAGTTCCCACATGTGAGTGAGAACATGGGAGATGTGTCTTTCTGTGCTTGGCTTATTTCACTTAACAGAATGTTCTCCAGTTCCATCTGTGATGTGCAAATGACAAGATTTTATTCTTTTTGTGGCTACATAGTATTCCATTGTGTACGTGTACCCCGTTTCCTGGTGCATTCACCGCTGACAGACACTTAGATTGCTTCCAGGTCTCGGCTACTGTGAACAGAGCTGTGGTAAACGTGGGAGTGTGGATCTGAATTCCTCTCCTTCGGATACATACCCCGCAGTGGGATTGCGGGGCACATGGTAGTTCTATTTTTAGTTTTCCGAGGAACCTCCAGAGTGGTTGCACTAAATAATTGCAATTTTAAATAGAATTTTCAAGCAAGCCAATGTATCAGTGCATAAGCTGATTGTTTTAGGGCCTTATTTGTATTGAGTATATTTACACAGACATTTCTCTGGCATTTGTTCTCAACACCGACCATGACGGCTGCTTACATCCAGACTTACAGAGGCCAAGGGGAGAGGCTGGCGCTGGGTTCAGTTCAGAGGGAAAGCACGTGTCTGTCGCAGGCGTGTGCCTCGGCGGTCGTTTCTCACACTCTGACACGCGAGGGGCAGTGTGCAGGGCCTGCCTGTCCTGTGGCAGCTAGTGGCCGTTCATAGTCAACCAGTTCCAGGTTCTGGGTTTTGGTGCCACAAGTTTGCATTCATGATACTTGCAGGATCTCAGAGACTGAAAAAGTGGCATAACAATGAAAACCTGCTATCTATCTATCTATCTATCTATATCTATATCTGTATCTATGTATAAAGAGGAAATAGTGTTGGTAAAAATAGTCAACCATCACAGCACTTGCTGCGTGCCGGGCCCTGTTCTGATTTCCGTGCCTGTGTTAGGTACGTGGGGATGGGCGGTGGGCTGCAGGAGGCTCAGGAGAGGCCTGAGGACGGGCGGGGAGGACGCACAAAGGCGGAGGGGGTGACCGTCACCCAGCGGAGCGCAGGTCTGGGCACCGGCCATATTCCTTGTGCAGCCACCGTGGGGAACCAGGCTCAGGCCACATCCTCCAAGAGCTTGCAGTTCAGTAAGGGAGGAAATCTAATTATATCACCTAGAATCATCTAGAAGGGAGGGGCTTGAGACCTGGAGAGGGGAGAACGGCCTTGTCCTACATTGCAAAATCGGCACAGGACCTGTGTCTCTTGGTCGTGGTCCCAGGACATAAGAAAGGCACCACAGCCCGGGCCTGGGACGCACAGCTCTGCCGGCCCCTCAGTCTGAACCCGCCCAGCAGAGCAGCCTCAGCCCCTCCACTCACTCGTTGTCACCCAACAAGGCCAAGCCCCAGACCTTCCTGCCACGGTTCCTGCCCCGCCAGGATCTTGGTCCTGGCCAGGACTTTCCACTAAACGCTACCTGCCTGAGGCTGATCTGCCCCTCGCAGAGGCTGCTTAGGACAGCTACACATCTGTGCGCCCTGGAGGGGTGACCCCTGGGCTCAGGGGGCCCCTCTCCCTCCCTGGTGCTGGGCTGTCAGGCCGGCCAGGCCCCCACCCCGGCTCCCCGTGGTTCTTCCCTAGGCCCACTGCCACAGAGGCACGTCCAGCAACAGGGACGGCGCTGCCTGAAGGTGGCCCTGGCAGCATCTCTGGGGAGCCCCCTCCCCATGTGCTGGGGTCTCGCTGTGTGTGAAGGTCTCACTGCCCCCCGAGTCTGCTGTGACACTAAGTGAGCACTTGGCCCCTTTACAAACTTGTGCTTTTTTTCCTGATTATAAAAGACGTTCGGAAATTTCAGAAAAATGCAATCAGATAATCAATGCCCCTGTAGTGAGTACCTGCCCGGCGACTCCTGCCAGGTGCCGGGGTTGCTGTGGACTGAACTGTGTCTTCCTCAGGTTCCCATGTCGAATCCCTAAACCCCAAAGTCATGTTGTTTAGAGGGGGCTCTATGGGAGGTCGCTGGGTTAGATGAGGTCATGAGGCTGGGGTCCCCGTGATGGGCCTGGTGCCTTTATGAGAAGGGACGCCAGGGCTGGCACTCTCTGCCCCGTGAGGTCGGAGCGCAAGGACGTTGCCCGCAGCAGAGCCCGGCCCTGCTGCCCCTGGTCTTGCTCTCCAGCCCGCAGCGCTGAGAGGAGTAAGCGCCTGCTGTTTAGCCCCAGCCTGGGGTATCTTGTGACGGCAGCGGAGCGCGTGGTTGCGGGCACCTTCCTCCGCTCCGCACCTGCGCCCGCCGCCGCCGCCAGCCGCCCGACCCCCGCCACGCGCACAGAAGTTGGACCACCCCATAATGATTTTATTTCCTTCTTAAAAGTGTCATATCAATGAGCATTTGAAAAATCATTGAAAAGAGGTTTTTACTGTTTCCTTAATCATTTCCTTATGAGATATTTGGGTGACTTTAATCCTTTACTGTTGTGACCTACCCTGATGAACTTGTTTTGTCTTTTAAACAGTTTTATTGTGGTAAGAACGAACACTTAACATGAGACCCACCCTCTTCCCGGGTTTTAAGTGTATGGTGTTGGCAGTGTCAGCTGTCGACTGGTGTTTCGATGTCGTGCGGCAGTTCCACAGCTCGTCAATCTCAACTGGTCGAAACTTGACGTCTGCTGTTAGCACCCCCCCTTCCTCTCCCCTGGCCCTGGGAGCCGCTACTCCAGTCTTTGTTCATGCCATGATTTGACTATTTTAGGGACCTCACGGAGGCCAATCAGGCTTGTCCCTCTGTGCCTGGGTTATCTGAGTGTAATGTCCTCGCGGTTCACCCCTGAGAATGTCACATTGCTGTTGCAAAAGTCAGAATTTCTTTCCTTTTCAAGGCTGAATAATATTCCATCAATGTATGTGCCACGTTTTCCTCACCGATTTCCGATGAACTTTCTTCAACTTGCGTTTCAAGGGCTTTCCTGTGGGTGAGACCAAAGGCTGTAGGTGTGTCGGGGAGTGTGGAGCCGGGGGTGGCGCTGGAGGTGGGCGCGTGGGTGTCTGAGAAGGACGGGGAAGGGTGGCCGTGAGGAGGCAGGAGGGCCAAGGGCCTGACCCCTGTGAGCAGCTGCGGGTGGCATCTCTGCGGGGTGTTGGGGTCGCTGGGGTCACCGCAGAGGCTGCTGTCCCAGCTCAGGCACAGGTGCCCTAGCCCTGGACCGGGCGTGGCCTCTCTGCCAGCTGTGCCTGTGCCCCCAGGCGCCTCCTCTGGGTGTTAGCAATTCGGGGAGACTCTGTTGGGGTGGAGCCCACGCCAGGCCGGTCCCCCTCCATCTCCGCACGCACCGTGGACAGTGTTTGGGGACGGATGGAAACTTAGCAGAAGCTGCAGTGCAGCCGGGCGGCGTGGCGGGTTGTCCGTGGCAGCAGGCAGGGCTCTGGGGCGGGGTGGCCGTGCCGCACAGGGGCCTCCCCCGAAACAGTTAGCCGGGGCCGTCTCCTCCGGGCCTGTGGTGTTTCTCCTTTTTCTTGCTACCCGCTGGGGCGAGGCAGGCTGGGCCCCCGGCTGGCTGGGGCACCGAGCACAGGCCCTTGGGAGCCAGGAGCGCAGAAGGGCCAGCGCGGCGCCGCGTGGGGGCCGTGCTAACAGGCAGGCCCTCCGTCCTGAGCCCCAGGTCTGCGTTCTGCCCTCCAGCTTCCTAGTTTCTCTGCAGCCGTGATCCATTCTGGATCATTACGGTATTAGAAATAATTAATGGAACCGGGTACTTGGAGAGCCACATGGGGCAGCCCTCTTGCTGGGGGAGCTTTGGTGGCTTATTTCTTAATGGGCTGCGTTTCCTTCCCCTGCTGCTCGGTGTCCCGGTTCCCCTTTGTGTGTCCCGTGGCGTGAACCTCTCCTTTCTTCTGAGCTGAGGTCGGGGACTCTGCCAGCTCAGCTCCTGCGGGTTGAGTCACCACAGCCTGCCGGGGGCGTCCTATAATTTATTTCTCATTTCTGAGATAATGATGGTTTTTTTTCTGTTTTTTTCTGAGTTCAATACATTCCTTTTTTGTTTCTGCCATTTTTTGCCCCGTGATTTGGAATTTCTAGTTCAAGGTGGTTTTTCACACCCTCAAGTGCTTGAGGAATAACCCGGTTCTGTTTGTGCTTGTGGGTTTCATCTGCTTCATGGTTGTTTTTAGAAAGCAGGGAATTCTCTTGCTCTTTCTTTTTCTTTTTTTTTTTTTTTGAGACAGAGTCTTGCTCTGTCACCCCAGGTAGAGTGCCATGGTGTCAGCCTAGCTCACAGCAACCTCACACTCCTGGGATCCAGTGACCCTCCTGCCTCAGCCTCCTGAGTAGCTGGGGCTACAGGTGCCACCATGTCCGGCTAATTTTTCTGTTTTTTGTACAGATGAGGTCTCGCTCTTGCTCAGGCTGGTCTCGAACTCCTGAGCTCAAGCGACCCTCCCGCCTCGGCCTCCCAGAGTGCTAGGGTTACAGGTGTGAGCCACCGTGCCCGGCTGGGGGGTGATTCTGATCAGTTCTTTTGTGTGAAATTTTGTTTCCTGATTTTCTCCAATAGTCTTCTGTGGACTTTCCTTTTGCTCATATTTATGATAGTGGGGTATTTTATGAGATTCCCAGCTTCGTGCATCCTTTTCCTGTCATCCTGGCGACGTCCAGACATCTTAGTGATTTCTTGGTGGTTTTGATGATGGGGCTTGTGCATGTTCCCAGCTTGCGTCCTCTGAGTGGGCTGCAGGACACTAATCTCTGCACCTTTCTTTTCTCTTGCTCCACCTGACTGCCGAAGGGAGCGTCTCTCTTCCTTTTTGCCTCTTTTTCTCCCCAGAAGCTGTGTGTTTTGAAGACTGTCCTTTTAAACCCTGGCCTGCCTCCGAATCACGGCAGTATTCTGCGTTGTCCACTTCCTGGGTCCCCATGACAGCACCTGCGGTCTGGGCAGCGCCCTGTTTTCTGGTTGACCAGACGCTCCCTGCTGCCTGTGTGTGTCCCGTGTGGGCCTGGAGTCCCGGAGTCCCCGTGGAGCCCCGGGTCCAAGGTGGGGATGTTACGTATGGCCCCACCAGGCCAAGTGCACAGGGTTGCTCATTGCTTTCGGGCTGGTCATGACTGCCAAGATTTTCAGAGGACAAAGCTAGAAAAAATTTGAAGAGGAAAGATATTATAATTTTACACTGATATTTTCAATTGAAATGTAAGATTACAGGATAGTTATTTCTTTAATTTTATATTTCTATCTCTTTTCTCTTAGGCTGAACTTTTTGCTCTTAATGACTAATGTGAGTAATTCTCTGCTTTGCACAGTACGTGTTGGTGTCAACGTAGCAATGACGCGTTGGGACGATGTGGTCAGTGACAAACTGTCTGCATTTCTCTTCTTCGTTAGCCGTGATTCACCTGTTCCTCCGTCTCACTGCGCTTTCACGCTTCAGGGACTTTCTTGGTCGTTGGTTTGAGTTAATTTTGCTTTGGTTCTATCATATGTTAAAACACGTATCAAGCTGTAAGTCGTTTACACTCGGAGATCGACCGGACTTAACCTTGTCTTTTAAACCTGCTCTCTCGCCCCCATTGGTAACGTTTTATAAAATATGTTTTTGGTTTATATTTCCATTTTAAAATAGTGTAAGCAAATGCCCACGTGGCTCCGTTTCCTCTGCTGTCCCGTGTGAAGACGGCCCCTGCAGCCCGGAGCCACCGCGGCGCATGCGCTCGGACACGCCTTGGCCACGGCTCAGCGCCTCGCCTTCCTCACCCCCACCTTACCTCCACCCCCCACCCCCACCCTACCCCCACCCCCACCCCCACCCTACCCCCACCCCCACCCCACCACCCACCCACCCTACCCCCACCCCCATCTTACCCGTACCCCTCACCCCCCACCCTTCCCCCATCCCCACCCCCACCTTACCTCCACCCCCCACCCCCACCCTACCCCCATCCCCACCCTACCCGTACCCCTCACCCCCACCCCACCCCCACCCTACCCCTACCCCCCTACCCCACCCTACCCCCCCCATCCCACCCCACCCCCACCCTACCCCTACCCCCCCAACCCCACCCTACCCCTACCCCCCCCTACCCCACCCTACCTCCACCACCCACCCCACCCCCACCCTACCCGTATCCCTCACCCCCACCCCACCCCCACCCCTACCCCACCCCCACCCTACCCTACCCCCCTACCCCACCCCACCCCCACCCTACCCCACCCCCGGCCTCTCCGCGGCTTCTCTACCCGCGAAGGCGCCGCCGTCCCGGCCTCGCTGTAGGAAACAGCCCCGCTGTGGACGGCCGCGCGGTGTCACGCCGTTCCAGTCTGTCTGCCCTAGATCCTTAGAAGCAGCATTTCCAGAAAGAAAGGAAAATGCGCGAGCCTTGGCCAGGCAGCGCCGCGTTGCTGTGGCGTCGGGGCCCGCAGCCCCCCGCAGGCCACGCGGGCGTCTTGCGCGTTTATGGGGGCTCCGCGTGGCCTGATCCGCGTCTCTCTTAACGGGAGCAAAGCGGAGCCTCTCTCCTGTGTTCAGAAGGCTGTTTGCGTTTGGTTTTATGTGAACAGTGTATTCATAATTCTTGCCCATTTTTTCCCATTTTGCTCTGGAGTTTGACTTTTTCTTCTCAACTTGTAGAAGTTCCTTATGCGTTAAGAATATCAGCCCTTTACTTACAAGTTGAACGTATTTTCCCCACCTTGTCTCTCATCATTTAGCATCTTAACTTCTTCCATGCAAAATCACACGAGCACCGGTGCTTCGACCAAGACTGACTGTCCCCTGGCTGGCACTGCAGGCAGAGAGGAAGGGACAGGGTCTGTCTCGTGGCTTCTGCACGTGCCTGGGGAAGGGCCCCGCTGGCCTGGCTTGGGCACCGTGACCGCTGCGTGTTTCTCACGCAGAGGCGCGGGGTGTGGGTGGTCACGTCACCGAGGCTGGTTTATCCTGTCCTGGGTCCCCCATTATGGCCCAGGGGCCTGTCGCAGGAAAAGGGGTTCCTGGGGTGCGGCCCCCGGGAATCACTCTTCACCAGGCAGTTTCCCTAATCTGTGTTCATTATAAATAATTTTATATAAAAATAAGGATATTATACTTAAAAAAAAAAGGCTGATTTTTTTGTGCCAAGCGTCCACTTCTAGTGGGGACCACCTTTTACCTCATTTTGGGGGTAAATAATTAATAGTGATTTCTGAGTTCTTTAGTTCTCAGAATGATCCAGAGTCCCTTAACCATAAAGACATACGATTTTTATTTATCAATCTTAAAAAAGTCCCTGTGTGTCCCCCATGGGCTCCTGCGCTGTATCTTGTGACACCAGGTGCTGGTGGTGATTTGGGATCATGACTGTGTAGGTTCAAGGTGGCTGGAACCCCCCTGCTGCCCCCCCACAGAGAGGTGGGTCTGACCTCCCTGCTCCTGACCCCGGGGGCGTGTGCTGTAAGAGCAGTGGTGACATGAGGCTTCCCGGGCTGGGTGCGCGCTTGCTGTGCAGATGTGCACTCTGGGGACATGTCACCACGTGGCTAGAGGCTCCCGAGACCACCTGTGGTGACTTCGGTTGGTGGCGCACCTGAGCTCCCGCTCACGGGCAGCACCCACTGCTGGCCTCGCTGTCCCACGTCCCCTGACCCTGCAACTGACCCCACAGGGTTAGAAACGAACCTCCCAGCTAAACTTTTCCCAAATTCCCGACCCGCACAATCCGGAGCAAAATCAATGGTGGTTTTAAGCCAGTGAGTTTTGTTTGTTAACACAGGGGCAGGTAATCGGAACACTGGTCATGCTCTGTCGTCTTGCTTTGCAGAGGAGTTTTAAAATTTGCTTTGTTTTGCTGCTCCGGGTGCTCTGTCTTGTGTCGAGAGGAAATCCGGGGAGGCTCCCACGCTGTGACATCATCACGGCCTTTCTGCCTCCACTGCGAAGAATGTTTCTTAATTTCCATGTAATGGTTTCAGTGATGTGTTTGGGTTTAAATGCGTTTTATTCTGTGCTTTCTGTTTGTTGAAGCTGCCTTCTTTTGCATTGATTGAGGCATTGTGTATTCTTGTTTCTGTTACTTTCATGATTGCCACAAAAAACAGCAGGCTCAGTTAACTTGCCAAAGGCTGAAGTTAATAAAAATCCTCCTCCCCGGTAGTACGAGGAACGTGGCACACTTCAACTCCGTTCATTCCTCCCTGACCTCGGTGTTGTTGTTTGGCATTTTATTTCTGTCTTGCTGATTGTATGACCCCACTAGAAACTCTTATCGCAGGTTTTTACGGTCACCATTTTCCAGCTATCTGTGCATATTTGGCACGTTTGTAGTTTTCCGTTTCTGTGAGCGTCTCAGATCTGGTTTGGCGTCACTTCCCTCTGCCTCCAGTATTAACAGGTCCTTTAGTGTCTCCTTTGAGTGCTGGCGTCATGCTCTTTCAACTTGTCTTGTTTTGGGGCTCATTCCTTCCAGAATGACGGTGATATATATTTTTATTGGAGATAGAGTTCTTATTAGGCAGGATTGATTGATTGATTGAGATGGGGTCTCGCTCTGTTGCCCAGGCTGGAGTGCAGTGGCATTGTCACTGCTCACAGCAACCTCACACTCCTGGGCTCAAGTGATCCTCATGCCTCAGCCTCCTGAGTAGCTGGGACTGCAGGTGCAGGCCACCATGACAAGCTACTTTTCAAAATTTTTTTGTAGAGATGGGGTCTTGCTATGCTGGCCAGGCTGGCCTTGAAATCCTGGCCTCAAGGGATCCTCCCACCTTGGCCCCCCCAAAGTGCTGAGATTACAGGCTTGAGCCACCATGGCCAGCCTGGCAGTCATTTCCTATATAAAGTATTAATATATCTAAAACATCATTCCCCTGTTTTGTGATTTCCACTGATCCTACAAGAATTCAACTGTTAGTCTAACTGCCCTTCTTCTGAACATAAACTCTTTTCCTCTGGTGTTAATAGATTTTGTCATTTTGTCTTTGTTTCTCCCCCTTCCACCTCCTCCAGTTTTATTCTGACATGTCTAGATTTTGACTTAGTTTCCATCTTTGGATTGTTATCTTTCCTCAATTCTAGGAATTGCTTAGTCATTATAACTTCAAGTTTTGCTTCTGCCAAGTTTTTCCCTCATTTCTTCTTCTGGGAGAACCTCTCCTGTCTTCCACTTCTCCCTCTTTTCCGTGTGTTGTCCCTTTTCACCTGCTCAGGGCCGGTGATTTCTTCTGAGTTGTCTTCCAGTCCAATCTGCTACCTGAAGTGTCCATTGTAATTTGAATTTCAACTATCGTATTTGTTATTTCTAAATTCAGATTTGGCGTATCACTGTTTATAGTTTTCTACTCTGTGAAGTTATTTTCAAACTTGTCTTAAAAAATTGAAAAAGTTTGTTTGAATTGAAAAAGTTTGAATCGGAACATTGAAAAAGTTTGTCGGGGGGGGGAGGGGTATATGGAAATTCTGTGTACTTTCTGCTAAATTTTTCTGTGACCCTAAAAAAATAGCCTGGGTTTAAAAAGTAGAACTGTTTTGTGGATTGAATTTGTTGGCTCTAGCGTTTGAGGTCTGTGTGGGTCTTTCAAAGTCATTCTTACCCTGGTGCCTCCTCACTGGCCTGTTTCCCGCTTGCTGGTTTCCACGAGCTGCGTGTGAGTCACGGTCCTTCTCCGGGACCGGGCGGCTGCGCTCTTCACACGGGGGGTCGCGGTTGCTCCTGCCAGGCAGCGGGAGGCACCAGGTTGGGGACCGCTCCGTGCCCAGCTCCCGGTGTGGAGTCCTTGGTCCGCCAAGGTCATCTGCTGGCCCTCTCGGGGCTGGGTTTCCCTCCTTTTTCTTTTACCGTTCTTCTCCTGACGCCCACCGAGGGAGCCATCTCCGCAGCCCCGTGGGACTGAGGTGGGGACACTGTGGTCCTGGCTCCTCTTGCCTGGGGGTTTAGCCCTGGGCCTGCCCCGCGGGGTGAGCGTCCCGCAGAGCCCACACGAGCTTCGTTTCCTGGCCCTCGCTAGGGAGCTGTGGTGCGGGGGAGCAGCAAGGGTGCAGTGGGTGCAGCGGGGGTGCAGTGGGTGCAGCGGGGTGCTGGCCACCCCTTAGGCAAAGCTGCTTTAGACGGTTATGTCTCCGTAGTCAGCGTGTCTCCCAGTCTGGGTCGTCCGCAGCGTCTGGCCTTTCTGTTGCCTGAGGTGGGGGGGTTAGTTCTGACCCACCCGGAGCCGTCACCCGGGGGATTCTCACGTCCTCCCGCGTCCAGGCAGCGCTGAAGCAGATTCCCAGTTGTTGGAGGAGTGAGAACAAACCCAGCCATCAGGTGGGTATCAGCGTGAGGCCACCGTGTTGTGGTCTTCAGTTCGCTTGGGGGGACAGAGGGAGGACCGGGAGACTTCACTCCGTGAACCTGGAGGAGGGTGTGGAGTGAGGTCTCCACACAGAAAACAACTGCTCATCCCAGGGCCGGGCAGACGGTGGCCTGGGACAGCTTCTGTCAATGCAAGGGACATGCCTGGGAGAGTCTGGAGACCCTTCTCTCTGTTCCCTGTGGCTTTTATTTGCCAGGAATTCTAGAAATGAGTGTGTGTATGAAAGCCAGCGAGCAGCTTACTCTGTGCCCTGGCTCAGGGAGTGACTTCCGGGTCAGTGTTTCTGCCCCCCCCCCACAGGGCCGCAGACCACAGGGGAGGCCACGCCAGGGGGTGGGGGCGAGCTTGGCAGGATGGGGCAGGTGGGCGGCCTCAGGGGGGGCATGTGTGGCCTAGACCAGCTGGACCAGTGTCTGCCAGGGCTGGTGCCCAAAGCGGGTCAGGATCAGACAGGGCAGGGTTAGTGGGCAGCAAAGATTAGGTGGGGTCACGACAAGGTTCCAGGTTCGTCGGTGAGACTAAGTTACGATCCGTGATCCTAAGTCAGGGACAGAACTGAGAGGGGCAGAACCAAGGACAGCACCGGAAGGCGGTCCACAGGGATGGGGCCGCGCCCACGTTCCCACGCTGGACCTGGCCCTGAGGCCCCCAGAGTTCTGGGGTGGGAGGTCGTGCACTCCGCCCCACGCCTGAACATCCTCTGGGTGCGTTTAGAGGGTGGTGGGTGCGTTTTGGGCTCAGTGGGGCTGGATTTCTAGGGCCGCCGGGGTGGGTTTTGTTCTTTTGATTTCTCCAGGGGCCGTAGCGGCGATTCAGGAAGTCGGACTCTTAGCGAGGAGGTTGGCAGCAAATTCTTTTTTCAATAGGAGTCGCCTCCCTGGTGGGCGGAGGAAACCAATTGCTATCAAAAGAATTCTTTAGACTCCTCTCAGGGTCTTTACAAATAAACCCCAGGAAGGTCGAAGCAGGTGTCCAGTGGATTGTCCGAGTGTCGATGACAGACATTCCCCTGCAGGGACACGCAGAATACACAGAGGACTTACACTGCCGTCGCTGGCACTTTGTCTTACGAACGGCTGAGAGCGAGTGGTTTGAGAACCGCGTGGGAAAATCAAAATGCAACATCTTTTCTTCACCAACGTTTGGAAGCGATTACGGCAGGCCGGGCTTGCCAAGCAGCCCGTAGGCCGTGGTGGAGCCAGACTGGGGAGAGTGAACCGAAGCCAAGGGCAGCTCGGCCCTAGCAGCGCGCAAGCCAGCTGGCGCCCCACCCGTGCGCACGCACGTGCCTGGGTTTTAATTAATGCTCCTACTTCACCGCCCTCCTTCCTTTGTTTTTCATCTTACAGTGCTACCTGAGCTTGGGAACTTGGTCAGCTGCCCTGCGGTGCCGGGTCCGGCCCCTCCTTCCGTCCTCTCTCCCCCAGGGTCCCTGTCCGCTGTGCCGCCCGCCGACCCGGCCCTGCGAGTCCACAGTCAGCCTTCTCCCCGGGGGTCCTGGGCTTCTGACCCTGCTCCCCGCAACCTCGTGCAGATGCCCGGAGCGGGGGTCCCCGATGCCCCTCCCCTGGAACTCCCCGCTGCACACGCACGTGGTCCAAACGGGTTTTCTTCTCAGTGTGGTCGACTGTGGTCGGCCTGGGCACGGGCGCTGCCCTGGCCTGTCTGTCCTCAGCCTGCCCGGCTGCTTGCTGTGGCAAGTCGGCACTCGCCTTCGCAAAGTTTGGCCCTAGAGTCGGGAAGTCTGGCCTCGTCCCTGGTGAGCGGGGGACCCTGGGCCCTTCTCTGTCCTCTGGGCCCAAGCTGCCACTCTGACTGCGAGGGCTGCACCCAGCGGTCTCACGGGCCCTGAGGCTTCGCTCAGAGGTGTCCAGGGCCTGGGGCCCGGCATGGGGGGAGGGTGCGCTTCCCTGAGTGTCTCTGCTGCTCTCCGGCCAGCACGTGGAATTTGTTTAATCACGAGCTGTGGGCATGTTCTCTTCCCCTGTTTTGCATGCAGAGAAACCCTCTGAAACTCAAATGCTCAGAAACCTCACCATCCTCAGGAACGTCCCCAAAGGGGAGACGTCACAATCTGAAAAGGGGACCTGTTCCTGGCGAGTGGGATGGTGGCTCTTCCCCAGGTGCCATCATGAGCATTTAGGTAACTCTCAGGACGCCTCCCAGGCTCCCCGGAGGGGGCAGGTGCAGAGACTGGGAGGCCGCGAGTTGCTCGCTCCCTGTCACGGTGGAGAGATGGCCCAGTAAGGAGCCTCAGACAACCAAGGGACTCTTGTTTAAAAGGCACCACGTGAAGCAAAATGATCTTCGGCTGCTTTTCTTTGCCATGAGCTTGTCTGGCCTCCTCTCCGCAGCCTCGTGGCTCGTGGAGGCCTGCAAGGGTAGCCGGTGCCTGTCTTGGGCCAGAGCCCGTTCAGCTGCCCGGTGCTGCGGCAGGAGAGCGGGCATCACCGATGACTCTCCAGGGTCTAGCAGCAGCATCCGAGGGTGTCTATGGCTGCAGCCTCAGACATGGGGAAGGTCCCTCCGTGCCTGCACGGTGCAGCCCGTGTCTGGAGCTCAGCAGGGCCCGTGGGGAGACCTGTCAGACCCAGGGCCACGCTGGGCAGGGGCTGGGCTGGGTCAGCAGCCCCGAGGGCAGACATGGGCCCCGCAGGGCAGGTGGATGCAGGTGAGAGGCCTCCCCAAGGCTCATGGGGGAGGAGGGACAGGGTGAGCCTTGAAGGACGGGGAGGGTGGCTGGGCAGGGATCCAGATCCCCCCTAGGGTCCAAGAATACCCCCTGGGTTCCAGATCCCACCCTGGGTTCCAGATCCCACCCTGGGTTCCAGATCCCACCCTGGGGCTGTTCTCTTAGCCTAGGCCCCATACAGCCCATCCCCCCAGCAGACTTACGGCGAGGCTGCGTGTGGAAGGGACCCCGGGGAAGAAGAACGGGGACCGGGAAGAATGACCAGGGAGTGACTGGGAGGCCGCCCGTGGGGCTGTGCTGTCCAAGGCCACCTGGGGGGCTGTGCTGTCGCTGGCTGCTGCTGTGCACGTGCGTCTGGGTGGGGCCCCTGCAGCCCCCGAAGCGTGTGGAGAGGGAGCCTTCTGGTGGTCGCCCCTGGAGGGGAAGCGCTGAACCCCTGGCCCTGATGTTGCTGGCCAGGCGCCCGCAGCGCCACCACCCACCTCGCACGTCCAGCCTTGCACCCTCAGCCCTGTGGGAGCAGCGGAGCCCGGGGCGTGTCGCGGGCAGGAGCGTGCAGCTGACTGCTGACCGCCGGGTCCCCTGCCGAGGCCGCGCGGCTGTGCTGCAGGGAGGTGCACCGCCTCACCCACCGCGCCCGCGTCGGGCCGCGCACACGCAGCACGGCGCTCACCTCAAATGCACGATGAGGTTGGCGGCTGTGATCGGTCAGCCCGGCAGGTTCTCAGCTCGGCCTTTCTGCGGCGTCCCGTGCAGTCGCCGCGTCCGCTTGCGAGGGCAGCAGGAGTGGGCGTTGGCGCTGGGCGGCTGTGTTCTGCGTCGGCTCCGGAGGAAGGGCCTGGGACGGCGCCTCCCCGGGGGGCCCAGTGTGAATGAGGCACATTCTCCGCTGCGGCTGGGCTGAGCACGCTGACCAGCGCACAATGGTGCTGTGTTGGCACCGTGCGCGCCCGCGTGTGCAAGGCAGGGAGAGGGCTCGGCTGTCTCAGACAAGAGGACTTTACACGGCGCGGGGCCGCTTTCAGGGCAGGCGGGAGTCCTGCCAGATCCTCGGCTCCAGACACCGCACGCCTAAGCGGGCCCCACAGGCTGCTCCAGGTCAGTGGCCAGGGGACTGACGGGGCGCTGTGGGGCTGCCTGGTGCAGGTGGCGCGTGTGCCTCCTGCCCTGGCAAGGTGCCCCGCGGGCCCTGCGCAAGCCGTGGGCCGACCCAGGGCCCTGCGCCTAACTTAGTCCCATTGACTTTAGAACAAGGTTGCTTTCATCTGCTGACGTGCTTGTGTAGCATCTGTGGGTGGCCAGATGTCACGGGTCACGCTGCTCTAGAAGCCGTCGGTGCTGCTGCCCGTGTTTGCTTGTGGACCAGGTGCAGGTCTGTCCTGCCCCCTGTGTGCAGGGTGGGGGCCACCAGGGGAAGGAGGTGGCACGGCTGGTGCCAGCAGGGAACCCGGCCTCCCTGGAGGCAGCTGCCGGCGTCGGCTCAGGGGGTGAACTTCAGAGATGCGTCACTCCCGGTGTGGAGCTGGCAGAGATGGCTCCTAACACTGCCCTGGTGGCTCATTCCTTACGTTGTCCTGGTTCTCATATGGGGGGTGCAGACTAAGGGGTCAGTTACACAGAGCCGTGGGGGCGCTGCACGAGGTTGTGGGAGAATCACTTTGTGTCTTGAGGGGTGGGTGGTATTATTAAAAATATATGCAGCTGCCCCTTAACTTACGATGGGGCCACATCCCCGTGAACCCACCATAGGTTGACAATATAAAAAATGCACAAATAGCCCAATGTGCCCGTTGTGAAGTTGAGCCACCACAAGCTGGGGCTGCCTGCGCCTTAGTGTCAGATCTCGAGCTGAGCTTCAGGACTGCTCCTTTGGTGCCATTGGCACCATGCCCAGGGAGCCCTGCTGTGCCGGCGCCAGAGGGCCAGCACGTCCCGGGCCACAGTCTCTGTGCTCCACGCGCAGCCTAACGCTGGACCTCCTGCACCCCTCGGGACGGAGCTGCCAGGTGCCGGCTCCCGCTCTGACTCTGAGCCGCTGTCCACACTGAAGACAAAAGAGATCTGGGATCCCGTCCCGTGCACTTTCAGCAGCTGTGTCCACAAAAGGACAATCTCTGGCTTTTGCTAAACTTCCCTAGGACGTAGTGACGGGTGCAGGAGCCAAGTCTCCTAAAGGGGCCGGTGAGACCGGGGCCTCGCGGTGGCGTGGGGAGAGAGGGAGACGCCCTGGAGGCCTGGGACACGTGTGAGCCCGGCTGTCTGAACCCCGTTCCCTCAGCGCATCCGCTCACCCGCCCGTCCCGTGCCGTTGGTCACGCAGCTCAGCCTGAGTTTCTGGGATCTGGAGGATTTAGGGTTGAAGCCACAGGGTGCCTGGGAGCCCTGCTCAAAGTTCAGCCTCCCAGGACGGTGGAGGACTGTGGTTCTCCTATGTGTATATTCCTTTATTCTCCAGATTCTTCACAATGAGCACATTTAACTGTAAGCTAGAAGAACAGATGCTATTTAAACGAGCTATTTAAACGAGGAGTTTTACATGGCGTGGCTGTCCTGCCACCCTCTCCCATCCTGGGTCAGCTCGGAGTCTTCAGAAGGAACTCCGTCTCCCGCTGAGTGAGGGCGGCTGCAAGGAACATACGTGTCACAGCAATGAAGACCACGTATGTGCACGTGCGTACTTTCAAAGTGAAGGTAGATTTTTTTTCTGATTCTAAAAATAATGACATATTCATTGTTTGTGACTCTTTTTTTGTTTTTGTTTTTCATTTAATTTTTTTAAAAACTTTTTGCTTTTTAGTAGAGACAGGGTCTCCCTCTTGTTCAGGCTGGTCTCGAACTTCTGACCTCGAGTGATCCTCCCGCCTCGGCCTCCCAGAGTGCTGGGGTTACAGGCGTGAGCCACCGCGCCCGGCCTGTTGTTTGTGATTCTTAAAAAAATACTTATGGTTCAGGAAGATTTAAAGCAAGAAGTCAAATCACCTGAGCTAGGTCACCTGGGGGTGTGACCGTGTGATATATAGGTATGTGCACTTTCAGACTGTTTTTCTGTGACTGCAGCACACACACACATGCACACATGATTATTTTAAAAAACAGAAATGTGATCGCCCTATACATACTTTTTAATAGCTGGCTTTTCAAATAAGTTGTCTACATCTTTCTGTGCTATTAAGTGTAGACTTAGGACGTTTTCAAGTGGTGCCATTACATGCCGGTACATGTGCGTTCCACGGTTTATGTGAATTATTTCTCTGCTGGAAACCTAGGATGCTCCCAGTTTTCACTGTTATATTGTGGACAGCATTGCCGTCATCCTCCCTTAATGAGTTATATCTAAAGTGCTTAGAGCGGTGCCTGGCACAGGGGAGGAGCTGTGAAAGCGTTTGTCAGGCAAACCAGAATCTGTGCCCACACCACTGTCGTCTCGCTCCCTGCGGGTCCGTTCCCGGGGGGCGTGGCTGGGCGGACGGCGTTCCGCACGTCCAGACGGCTGCGCCTGCTGCCTCTGTCTGACGTGAAGGCTGTTGCCCTCGGAGACGGGCCGGGCCCTGGGCAGACCCCGCGTGTGCAGGGACAATGTCACACCGCTCAGCACGGGGGACTGGGAGCCCCGCCCAGGGTGTGACTCCAGCTCCCGCACCTGCGTGGGACTGGGGGCCAATTGCACAGCCTCCTGGCCCGGGGTCTCCTCGCCTGTGAAACAGAGACTGGCAATTGCCAGCGTGGCTGTTGTGACTGTCACGCGCCAGAACACTGCAGCGTCGGCTGTTAGTGTCCTCAGGCTGCCGTGGACGTGGGGCCAGACGTGCAACGCTGGTTTTATGGGAACAGCCTGGTGGTTTGTTCTGTTTCGTGGAGGTTCCCAGGCCTAGACAGACCTAAAATGCGACCCGGGGTCTCTCTTTCCACGTTGTTGTCATCTCACATTCTGTTGTTATTTGTGTCTGGCCTGTGGGCTCCTGACAGGGTGATGCCTGCCGGGTCTCAGTTTTTGGGGAAAATGACATTTGGGCCTGGCTGGAAGACATGGGTGGGAGGAGTCTGGGGTGCCGGCAGGGGAACCGAGGCAGGGCAGGCTGGGAGCACGGGCCGCAGGCTCCCCCTAGGCCCACTCTCCAGAGCTGGCAGTGGGTGGGCGGGGGGGTCCTGACTGCCTCCTTGGTCACATCAGACCAGATGATTCTAGGCGCCGTCCCGCTTGGAAGCCCTGTGAGCCCCTGCCTGCTCCACAGAGCTGCCGAGGTAGCCTGCGTTTCCGGAGGTTTGTTCTGGAATTGTCTGGGATTTATAGCAGGGTGAGCTCCAGTGTTTACCAGTCACACAGAAGTGCTGCTGGGCTTGTTTGTCTGGTTCAGGCCTACGTTTTTTTTGTTGTTGTTGTTGTTTTGAGACAGGGTCTCACTCTGTCGCCCAGGCTCCAGTGGCATCAGCCCAGCTCACAGCAACCTCCAAGTCCTGGGCTCAAGTGACCCTCCTGCCTCAGCCTCCTGAGTAGCTGGGACTACAGGCACCACCACGCCCAGCTAATTTTTCTATTTTTAGTAGAGATGGGGTCTCGCTCTTGCTCAGGCCGGTCTCAAACTCCTGAGCTCAGGCGATCCACCCGCCTCGGCCTCCCAGAGTGCTGGCATGGCAGGCGTGAGCCACCGCGCCCGGCCTCATTCCTACATTTTCTTTCTTCAGAGCTTAACGGATACTAATCCCTCTTATCATCTCACCATTTAAAATGAAAGATGCCCATCAGAGTGGAGGTTCGTGCCCGTTATTGACCTTATGGCTACGCAGACTCCTGAGGGGCTTCTCTCAGCAGGAGGAAAGCAGGCCAGAACGTCTGCCGGAGCAGCCGGGAAGCCGAGGGAGCGCCGTGGCAGGGCTGTCCGCGATGCCTCCGTTCCTGGCTCCTCTTCACGTGAGACTGTGGCCCAACCAACCCCGAGCCCGGGATGCTCCTCCCCTGAGCACGGGGGAAGCGCTGCCAGCATCCCGGCTGGAGACTGTGCCCCTGGCCGGCGTGCAGGGCGGCCGCCCCCAGGGTCATCTGCACCGGCTGAGCCGGGCGCAGCCCTGGCGCCGAGATGGCCTGTGTGTGTGTGGCGTCAGCCTGCGCAGGCAGAGCTTCCGCGATCCTGGCTCAAGGGCTCTGCTTAGAAACGGCTCGGGGAGATGGTCCCTCCCCCTGGATGTAGTCACAGCGTGGTAAATTCCATCTGAAAAATAAAAGCTGAGCTCTTTGCTGAGTCATAGAACCTTCGGAGCTGATTTGCAGACGCCGGACTGAGTCTCAGGCAAGCCGAGAGAGCCACACAGCCGGGATGAAAAAGGAGAGAGAAGAGCAGGAGCCGTGAGGGTTTGGGAACGTGAGTGTTTGTTTTCCGGATGCTGCAGAGGCTCTGCTGTTGTCAGCCTGGGCTGCCTTTCTGCACAGGTTTGTTCAACTTGCATTCTCACCTATATTTAGCATGCATATGTGGCTGGGAAGTTAGCAGTTTGGAGAATGTGGCATCTTCAGTGTGCAAAGAATGTCACAGAAGAAAATGCCTAACGTGTCCCTTTTTGTACTCGTGCTCGTACATTTTGGAGGAGGGCTGGGCCTGCCTCTCAGGGCAGCAGATTCTCCTTTAAAACAAGGGTGTTTATTTTATTGCAGATTTAAAGCCGGTGCTTGTTCACATGGCAGCCGTGGGGTGGGGTGGGGATGACAGTTGTGACTCTGCTTGGCCCTGGTGGTGGTGACAGTCTCGGGAACACAGCATCCAGGGAGCTGCTCTGCACAGCCTGGGAGGCTTCCGGGGCTGTCTCTTTCCTGGCTGAATGGGAATAATCGATTGCATTTCTTTGCTTTTTGTTTTGTTTTTTAAGAATAGGTCAAGGCCAGGCGCAGTGACTCACGCCTATAATCCCAGGACTTTGGGAGGCTGAGGCAGGAGGATCACTTGAGGCCAGGAGTTTGAGACCAGCCTGGGCAACGTAGTGAGACCCTGTCTCTACAAAAAATAAGAAAAATTAGTTGGGTGTGGTGGCGTGTGCCTATAGTCCCAGCTACTCAGGAGGGTGAGGCAGGAGGATGGCTTGAGGCCAAGAGTTCAAGGCTGAAGTGAACTATGATCATGTCACTGCACTCCAGCCTGGGGGACACAGTGAGACCCCATCTCACAAGACAAAAGGAAAGGTCAAACCAGGTGCAGTGGTTCATGCCTATAGTCCCAGCTACTCAGGAGACTGAGGTGGGAAGATTACCTGGGGCCAGGGGTTCAAGACCAGCCTGGGTGACGTAGTGAGACTCCGTCTCACAAAACCAAACAAAAGGATAGATCATGTTTATGTCCTGTCACCTGTCTGTCCTCATCACCTGTCTGCGCATCAGTTGGATGGTGTCTTCTCCTTAAAACTTAATCAAGAATCACAAATTGCCTATTAACACCACTTCTTATGCAAGGAACTCAAGTATTCTGGGGAAACAACAGCTTATTAACTGACTTCCATCACATTTCTTGGAAACAAGCCATTATCATGACATTGTGCCTCAGTTTCTCTAGTTGTTCAAAGAAAATCCACTGCTGATTTGGGCTGCCAGGGCCGTGTACTTTGCCACGGTGACTGGGGATAAACAGTTTTGCTGAGACTTGTTGAGAGCGTGCAGGCAGCTAAGGGTGTAGATACTTGCTGTTGCCTTTGATTTCGTTATTGGTTCACAGTGTGGGAGAACTAGTCACGGAGCAGGTATTTCTCATTTAAGATCGGAATTGTAGGTTGGAGAATATTCTCAGCAGACCGAAGCCATTGAGCAGACCGGTGGTGGGAAGCTGCTGCAGCTCCTGAGGGGACGGGGACCGGAGCCACGCCGGGAGGACCCAAGCTTTGCCTCGGCGGCACTTCAGGGAAAGGTCAGCTTGTGGGTCGGACAGTTTGTGTCCCGTAGAAGACGGTGCACCATGCTCTTCACTCGAGGCTGGGGGACGCCTGAGCATGCGTATTTGCACCTAGATCGCCTTTTCCCTGGTTCTCTTACGACTGGCGAGCACGCCTGTCACACCCGAGGGACGCGCCACCGTGGAGAACACGTTAGCTCCTGCTACTGCCACACGGCCCTCAGGAGCCCTCCACGTCCAGCCTCTCAACAGCCCGGTGGTCCCACACGAGGGGGCTGTGGGGAAGTCGGAGCAACTCCTCAGGCCGCGTTGTGGAACCACCTCTCTGAGTGTGTGTGTCCTGTAGACGTTCTTAGAAGGTTCTTCTTGACCGTGGCCTTCTGTGCACTGGGGATCGATTCGGGACAGACGCCACAGCTTCACTTTTCCAGCCTCCTCAGCTTCCAGACAGGTGAGCCAGGTGTGCTGTGGGCGCTGGTGAATTTTCCATTCGGATCCCGACACCGCCCTGCACAGGGACTGGAAGAGTCTGGGACACAGCCGCGGAGACCATGTGTCTTTCTGAAAAAGCCTATGTCGGTCCCCGTCTTCCTCTGTGAACCTTCTGGGCAGGTGTCTCCCCTAGAACCATGGCACTGTTGGCCCCGCACCCCAGCGGAGCTTTGAGCGGCAGGAGGTGCCTCGGGCGCCACAGAGATGCCCCCGCCCTGCGCCCGGAGTCGGAGCAAGAGTCCCGCCCAGCGGCGCCCTCTGCGGGCGGTGGGCTTGTCTGCCTTGCCTGCCGGTCGGCTACCCCGGCATCACTTTGACTTTGAAGAGTCCCCAGGTCTTCCTGCCCACGGAGCTCCGCCTGGGTGCCCATAGGGGAGGGCTGGCTGCTGGGGGAGCCTCCTGGGAGGCAGGTGTGTGGCCCAGGGACCTCGCTGCGTCCCCTCTGCGGGAGCGCTGTGTCTGTGTCACGCCCCGAGAGTACTCTCCCCAGGTGCACGCCATCCTGTCTGGTGTTGAGCTGAGACCCAGCGTCACCCTGACAATGACGGGTCCGTGGTCAGAACAGGGACTTGGAAGCCACCATCTATGCCCAGGCCCCACAGACGCCCTGCTTGGTGGGCTCACGCGTGTTTCGGTGGTGGGCTCACACGTGTTTTGGTGGTGGGCTCACGCGTGTTTCGGTGGTGGGCTCTAGTCAGGAGGAGGCAAGACTTGGACTGTCCCTGAGGCTCTGAGGACGTTCGAAATGGTCCCACACGTCTAGTTCTGGCGTCCACCTCTGAGTGCAGGTTCCCGTGGTCAGCCCCTGTGGTGGCCGGGTGCCACGTCCCTTTCAGGGTCTTATTAAAAAGCAGAACTGGCAGGTGTGTAGCGCTAAGTAGCCGACACCACAGCTCTGGTCTCAGAGTGGGAAGAAGAGGAAACCCACGGCCAGAAGGACTCTGGGCCGCGGTAGCAGAAAGGAGTCGGGCGCCGTGGTGACTCTGGGCTGGGGGGTCGGCAGCCCTGGGAGCTCTCCCGGGCCGTGGCTGCACAGCTGCTCCCCGGCACCCCGTGAGAGGGCACCCATGGCACTGGGCGTGACAGGTGCACACGGAGCCCCCGAGTGTGGCGTCTGCTCCACGGAATACAGACGGGCCTCAGTTGCCCAGCCTGGTAGGGCCCGAAGCGAGGGGAGAGTTCTGCAGTGTCCCCAGAGCCATGGAAGGGCCGTGGGGCCGTGTGAACAGAAGTTCTCCGGGGAGGACTTTGGAGGAAACAGGCTCTATCCCAGTAAACAGAGGGAGGGCGTTTCTGGCTGCGGTTCACCTTGGCGCTGACAGTGGGGCGGGTCTGGCCTGGTGGTAGGACGGGGGTCTGTGACGCTTTTGCACTCAGACGCCGTCTGCCCGAGAACACAGTGGCCGCTCCCTCCCCAGCCATGGCCGCCAGTTCTGTCTTAACTTTGAGTGCTCGCCTAGCCACGGGGAGTGCGTTTTGTCTGTCGCCGCTGGGCCAGACCTGAACACCAGCAGGTGGCTGATGGCGTCACAGGGCCCTGCTGGTGCTCCTCATCCCTGCCGGCTTCAGGCAGCAATGCCCGGTGGTGTCTCCACCTGGACTAGCCTCTGCCTAAACGATGTTGTTGTCCCCTTGACAGCTGTCCTTACACCCTGCTGCGTTTTAGTCCTCAAATCATGAATTGCCGTGTGTGATCTTGACTGCGCAGAGCAGACGGAGCCTGCTCCGGAAGGCCGCCCTTCCGTGTGAGTGCGTGTGCGTGTGTGTGTCTGTCTGTCTGTCTGTCTGTCCCTGTGAGCCCAGAGGAGGGGGAGCCCAGCTTCTGCGACCAGCCTCATCGCCCATCTTGGCGTGTTGCAGGATGTTTGTGTGACGTGACCAGAGCTCAGCGGTCGTGGTGAGCACATGTCATGATGTTAGGGCAGCTGTCGCGTTGGCTGGAGCGAACTCAGGGAAGAAGAGCTGGTTTCTTCTCGCGGTGCCGGCCACGGGCTCAGAAGCGCGGCCCGGGATCCGCGGCTCCCCACGGCACCAGGGCATCGCCATTATTTCCATGTCGCTTACTTTGCGTTTACTTTTCTTTCTTCTATATTCTTAAAACGGGAGCTTAGACTATTGTTGAATTATGATTGGAGACCTTTCTTATGTTCCAATGTAAGCATTTTTCTCTTTAGACCACGTTAGCTGCGTCCCATAACTTCTGATATCTTGTGCTTGTATTTTCGTTCAGTTCTAAATATTTTCCTAACTTCCTTATGATTTCTTCTTTTACCTACGGGTTATTTAGAAGTATGTTCTTTTTAAAAAAATCCAGATATTTAAATTTTTTTGTGATATCTTTCTATTATATAGCTGTAGTTCAGTTTCTTTTTGGCGAGAGAACATACTTGGATCATGTCAATTATTTTGTTTGTTGAGATTTGTTACCCAGCATATAGTCCCTCTTGCTGACTGTTTTATATGTCCTTGAAAATGCTGCACGTCCTGCTGTTGCTGGGTGGCGTATCCTACGGGTGTCAGCGAGCTCAAATGGGCCGACAGTGGTATTGAAATCGTCTGCGTCCTCCCTAGCTTGCTGTGGGCTCTGTCACCTCATACCGAGAGACCAGTGCTGAAGTCTCCAGTTCTAACTGTGAATGTCCCTATGTCTGCTTCTGTTGCTGTCGGTTGTTGTTTTATGTATTTCGATGCTTACACATTTAAGATTGGCACGTCTTATCCACGTGTGCGGCTCCTCAATCCTCGTAAGGGGCCTCTCTACCCCGGCAGCGCTGCTTGCCCTGAAGGTCACCTCGTCTAGCGTTAATACAGTCAGGCTAGAGATGGTTGATACGGTTTCATCTTTCTTTTGACGAGAGTTTGCTTCCAATAACTTTTTGCATCCTTTTACTTTTAACCTACCTCTGCCTTTATATTTAAAGTGGTTTCAGGCCGGGCGCGGTGGCTCACGCCTGTAATCCTAGCACTCTGGGAGGCCGAGGTGGGAGGATCGCTCGAGGTCAGGAGTTCGAGACCAGCCTGAGCAAGAGTGAGACCCTGTCTCTACTAAAAATAGAAAGAAATTATCTGGCCAACTAATATATATATATGTATATATAAAGTAGTTTCTTATAGACAGTGTAGATTCTTACCTTTTAAAAAAGTTTAATCTGAAAACCTACCTTTGACCTGTGCTGTGTAGCCATTTACATTTAGTGTTCAGTGCCGTGGCCGCATTTGACTGCAGCTTTCTGCTGTTCGTTTGCCATCGTGTGATCTCTCCTTCGTCCTCTTTGTTGCCTTCTTTGGATTAAGCTCCTTTTAGGACCCTATTTTTCCTCCGCTGTTGGCTTGCTCATGCTTCTCTTTTTGTTTACTTTTCATCGCTTGTATTGGGGCTTTCAGTGTCATCCATAGCTGTTCACAATCCTTCCTGAAGAAATCATGCTAATTCACATGTCGTTAGTTACTTCCATTTCTTTCCTCCCATTGTTTTTGCTATTGTTTTCAGATGTTTTGCTTCTACATCTGTTGTAAACCCTATAATGCATTGTTTTTAGTTTTGCTTTTTACATACTTCTTACATACTTAGCTTTTTTTTTTTTTCAGACAGGGTCTTGCTTTGTTGCCCAGGCTGGAGTGCAGTGGCCAGAACATAGCTCGCTGCAGCGTTGAACTCCTGGGCTCAAGTGACCCTCCTGCCTCAGCCTCCCAAGTAGCTAGGGCCACAGATGCGCACCACTATGCCTGCTTAATTTTTTAATTTTTTGTAGAGACTGTGGGTCTCACCATATTGCCTAGGCTAGTCTCAAACGCCTGGGTTCAAGTAATCCTCATGCCTCAGCCTCTCAAAGTGCTGGGATTACGGGTGTGAGCCACTGCACCTGGCCTATAGTTCTTATATATAAACTTCCTATATAGTTTTGCTTATTTCTCTATATATTATAAGCCCTATGATGCCTTGCTACCAGTTTTGCTTTGAATAACATGCTATCTTTCAAAGGGATTGAAAATAAAAAAAGTCTTTTATATATACCCTTATTTTTACCATTTTGAGCATTCTTCATTTCTTTGTGTAGATTCAGTTTCCATTTGATAACATCTGCTCCACCTGAAGAGCTTCCTTTAACAATTTTTGTAATCCAGGTCTCTGGCAATAAAGCCTTTCAACTTCTGTTTGTCTGGAAACGTCTTTATTTCTCCTTTTTTTTTTTTTACCTTTGGTAACAGCCTTAATAATGTATTATTCACATAGCTCACAATTCACTCATTTCAGTGGGAATTCACAGGATTTTTTAGTACATTGACAGAGTTGTGTAACCATCACCACAAATTTAGAACATTTCCATCACCCTCCAAAGCAACTCTGAAACTGTTAGCACACTTCCCATTCCTCCCTGCCTCCAGTCCACCGCAGCAATAACCCACCTTCTTTCTCTGTAAATCTGCCTGTTCTAGACATTTCCTGTAAATGGAATCATACAACATGTGGTCTTATGTGGCTAACTTTCACTTAGCGCGATGTTTTCAATGTTTGCCGATGTTGTAGCAGGTGTCAGAACTCCATTCCTTTTCTTGGCTGAATAATACTCCATTGTACGGATAGATACCACATCCTGTTTACCCATTCACGAGGGGACGGACATCTGGGTTGTTTCCACTTTTTGGCTATTGTGAATAATGCTGCTGTGAACATTCACGTGCGAGTTTTGTGTGGACGCAGGTTTTCATTTCTCTTGGGCACATACCTAGGAGTGGAATTGCTGGGTCATGTGGCCCCTCTGCATTAACCTGTGTGAGGGACTCTGTGTACCTGCGTGAGGGACTCTGTGTGTACCTGCGTGAGGGACTCTGTGTACCTGCGTCAGGGACTCTGTGTACCTGCGTGAGGGACTCTGTGTGTACCTGCGTGAGGGACGCTGCGTACCTGCGTGAGGGACTCTGTGTACCTGCGTGAGGGACCCTGCGTACCTGCGTGAGGGACTCTGCGTACCTGCGTGAGGGACCCTGTGTACCTGCGTGAGGGACGCTGCGTGTACCTGCGTGAGGGACCCTGCGTACCTGCGTGAGGGACTCTGCGTACCTGCGTGAGGGACGCTGTGTACCTGCGTGAGGGACTCTGTGTACCTGCGTGAGGGACTCTGTGTGTACCTGCGTGAGGGACGCTGCGTACCTGCGTGAGGGACTCTGTGTGTACCTGTGTGAGGGACGCTGTGTACCTGCGTGAGGGACTCTGTGTACCTGCGTGAGGGACCCTGCGTACCTGCGTGAGGGACTCTGTGTGTACCTGCGTGAGGGACGCTGCGTACCTGCGTGAGGGACCCTGCGCACATGCGTGAGGGACTCTGTGTACCTGCATGAGGGACTCCCACACTGCTTGGAAGCACCTGCAACCTTTTCCATTGGTGTCCCCAGTGTGTGTGAGTTCGGTGCTCCCCCGTGTGGCTGCTGTCCTCTGCTTCATCTTGGTGTAGGACCTTGGGCCCGAGAGCTGTTCCTCCCCTCCCCTGGGGCAGATGGTTTTTGCTTCCACTCTGAGCCCAGAAGGAGTAGATCCAGGAAGGAAGGAGGCCTCTGCTGTCACCCCCTGGTGACCTGGGAGGAGAGGGCTGGCTGCCCTGCCCAGTGGCTCAAGCGTTTGTTTGTCTGAAAGAGGGTCTGGCAGGGGGCGTCCTGCACCTGCACCCAAGGGGCCTGCACCGCAAGGTGCTCTGCTAACCTGTGCTCTCAGTCTGTCCTGTGAGTGCCGGTGCAAGCCGGGAACGTGATCCCAACACTCCACACACACACGTCAGCCCACATCTGGCCCCTAGGAATCTCTTAAAATTGCAGGTGATTTCTTCCTACCTGCGTCTGGCCCCTGTGCTCTGCCAAAGTGCAGTGCCTGTGGCCGTGCGCCTGACACCGCTGTCACTACTGGAATTCAGCCCTCTTGGGTGCCCTGAGCTCGTTAACGGAGAGAGAGATACGATTTTGTCCGTTACGTGACTTTTTTTTGTTTTTGGGAAACAAGTGATTTTTCCTGTGATTTTCTACATCTTAAGCAAGGAGGTTTTCTTGTGTTTTTTAAATACACTTTTGTTCCCTTTTTTTGTAAGTTATGTCTTTTGATAGTTACTAAGTTATCTAGTGAGAGCTTATAGTTTTCATTGTTAAATTTCACAATCTTCTAATGTAGTAAGAATACTAACTTTTTGTTGTATTTAACGCAAATATTGTTTCAACTTGTTTCCAGCCTCCCAATTGCATCACACGTTTAAACTAAAGATGTGTAAAGTTTTAATGTGGTGGAATTTATTGATTTTTTCCTTTTGTGAATCCCTTTTATTTTCTTTCAGCCTGGAAAGGCCTTCTCCTCTCCAGAGATTTGATAAACGCTCATTTTTGCTTTTTGCCAGTAGTTTTAATGCTTTGCTTCTTTACCCTTAATTCTCTTTAATCCACTTAGAATTTCACTGTAGAGAGGCTGTAATCTGTAGCATTATTTTTCTTGCATACTTAGCCTACCGGTTATTCCAGTATTTATGGATAACGTCCTTCCCGTCCAATTGAACGTGACATGTCACATTCTTGTATATAACACAGGGCCTGTTTCTGGATCCTGTGATCGTTTTCAATCGTCTAGCCATTCATGAGGGTTTCCCCCCCCCAGTTTAGTAAAATTGCATTACTTAGACTAGAGAAATTATGTTCCTGTTCAAAACCGAGTTGCCGTTTTCCCCGCAGGCCTGGGTGTCTCCGCCGGAATCCTCAGGAGCACTCACTGGCCATCGCTTCTGTCACTGCTGCGACAGTGTGACGTTGTGGCTGCTGCTGGGCCTCACGGAAGCCTGGATGAGTAACCATGGTAACCGCGGGTCACTATGCAGCCTGAGCTGCCCACCGTGGGCTGGTGCTGTCTGGCTCTCACGAAGCTGTCACATGGGCACGCACGGCGCCGGGGCGGGCACGGAAGGGACAGCTGAGCTGCGTGAGGCGTGACCTGGAGGCCCCCGGCCACCTCCTCACCCTTCCCGCTGCACCTGTGGCCACGCAGGAGTCCCTGTGAGCCGTGGCCTGAGGAAGAGGAAATGCGGGCCGGGCACGCTGGGGTCCTGCTCAGCACGCAGACGCCACCTGGAACCGCAGGCTGGCGGCACTGCAGCCACCTCTGCCGCGGGGGTCTGTGCTTGTTTTCTGTTGCCGCGGCGACAGATTGGCACAAATTCACCAGCTTAAAACAAGTCAGTTTGTTGTCGTGTAGTCCTGTAGTCAGCAGTTGGCGGTGGGCTGAAATCAGGGTGTCGGCCCGGCTGCCCCGTCCCCGGAGGCTCCGGGTCATCTTCTCGCCCCTGGGGCTGTCGCAGGATTCAGCTGCTTCTGGTCATGGGACCAAAGTCCATGTTTTCTTGTTTTTGCTTTTGTGTTTTTTAGGACTGAAAGGTGTTTGTTTGAACACGCATGCCAACAGTTGGCTACATGGTTACCGAGATGGAAACTGAGCCAGGAGGGTTGACCGTTATTTATGCACAATAAAGAGTAGAGGTTGTGATACGTAAAATGAATATGCCACCACTTTTTACATTTTATTTGTTTATTTATTTTTTCAGAGACAGGCTCTCACTCTGTCACCCAGGCTGGGGTGCAGGGGCACAATCATAGCTCAGTGCAACCTCCAACACTTGGGCCCAAGCGATCCTCCTCCTGCCTCAGCCTCCTGAGTAGCTAGAACTATAGGCAGGTGCCACGACACCTGTGTAATTCTTAAAATTTTTTTGCGGAGATGGAGTCTTGCTATGCTGTCCAGGCTGGTCTTAAACTCCTGGCTTCCAGTGGTCCTCCCGCCTTGGCCTCCCAAAGTGCTGGGGTTACAGGCGTGAGCCACTTCGCCTGACCTAAATTTTATTTTTAATTGTGGTAAAATATGCATAACATAAATTGTACCACCTTATTCATTTGTAAGTGCACAGTTCAGTGGTATTAAGTATATTCATATTATTGAGCAACCAATCTCCAGAACTTTTCATCTTGTAAAAGTGAAACTCTGCAACCACAAACAACTCTGTGTTTCCTCCTTCCCTCCAGCCCCTGGCAACCACCCCTCTGCTTTCTGTCTGTGAGTCTGACTACGCCAGACACCTCGCGTAAGTGGAATTGGGCTGTTTTTGTCTGTGTGCAACTGACTTATTTCCCTTTGCACAGTGTCCGCAAGGTTCATACATGTGTCAGAATTTTCTTCCTTTTTAAGATTGAATAATGTTCCGTCTTTCGCGTGCACCGCATTTTGTTTATCCATCCATCTGTTGACGGACACTTGCGTTGCTTCCACCAGGCCACCATGAGTGATGCTGCTACGAAGACAGGTGTTCAAAGATCTCTTCAAGACTCTGCTTTCAGTTGTTTTGGAGGTATGGCCCAGAAGTGGAACTGCTGAATCACATGGTAGTTCTGTGTTTAGTATTTTGAGGAGCTGTCACGCTGTTTTCCGTAGCGGCTACACTGTTTCACATTTCTATCAACAGTGTACGAGGTTTCAATTTCTCATCCCTGACAACACCTGCTGCTTCTTGTTCTTTGATAGCAGCCATGGCAGTGGCTGTGAGGTGTATCTTACATGGTTTGATTTGAATTTTCCTGATGGTTGCTGATGTTGAGCATCTTCTCATGTGCTTACTGGCCCTTCGTATATCTTTGGAGAAATGTCTATTCAAATCCTTTGCCCGTTTTAAAATCAGGCTTTGGTTTTTGTTTGTTTGTTTGTTTTTACTGTTGAGTTGTAGAAATTCTTTATATACTCTGGATGTTAACCCCTTATTAGATACATGACTTGCAAATATTTTCTCCCATTCCATAGGTTTCCTTTCACTCTATCGATTATGCCCTTTGATGCACAAAAGGTTTTAATTAAGTTCAATTTATTTATTTTCACTTTTGTTCCTGTGCTTTGGTGTCATGTTCAAGAAACCATCCCCACCTATTTTCTTCTAAGAGCTTTATAGTTGTAGGTCTTATGTTTATGTCTTTGATCCATTTTAGGCTGATTTTTGTCTGTGGGGTAAGGTAGGGGTCCAGCTTCATCTTTGCATGTGGATATCCAGTTTTACTGACACCAATTGTTGAAAATACTGTGCTTTCCCCATTGAGTGGTCTTGGCACCTTTGTCAATTATTTTTATTTATATATGAGCCCATATTTATTTATAAAGCAATATATTTGAGGGTTTATTTCTTCTGAAAGATTACTGTTTCACCTTTCAGACTTTTGTCTGCAATCCGTTGGAGAATTGCTTTTTGTCTGTGGCGGGAAGCGAGATCTGTCCTTCCTGTGGACGTCCAGGTAACTCAGCAGCACTTGGTGAAAAGGCCGTGCAGTGCGCTGCCTTTACCACAAACCAGTGCCGCTCTTGTGTCGGTCCGTTCCTGAGCTCTCCAGTCAATCTCTGACTCTGGTCTGGTTTTTCTCTGCCACCATCTTTGTTAACACAACCTCGCAAATGTCTTGATGTTCACAGTGCGAGTCTCCAGGTCTGTCTTCCTCAGCAAGGTCATCTGGGCTCTTCCTGGCCCCTGGGGCCCCCACATAGACCGTGGGGTGCACGGTGGAGGTCGGCAAGCCTCTGGGTCTGTGGTTCTGCTGAGCTGACTGTGACCTCTCTGAGGAGTCCCAGAGGACGATGTGACCCCTGACTGACGCACAGGGGCCACGGTGCACAGAGAATTCAGCATCTCTTAGTCTTAATCAAGGTTGTCAATTTGGGTCTTTTAAAACTTTTCCATGCCTCCTAACACGCTGCTGTTTTCCTCTGCCCTCTCAGACACATGGGTTTTATTTTTCCTGCTGATTTTGATGTTCTTGTCTACTGCTTCCATTGTCTGAATCACATCTGTGTCTGTTTCTATTGACTGGTTTTATCTTTCTCACTATGAGTCCTGTTTCCCTGCTCCTTTGTGCGCCTGGTAATTGTTGATTGGATGCCAGACATTGTGAATTTTATATGTTGTTGGGGGCTGAATTTTTCTGCCTTTTTTTTTTTTTTTTTTTTAAGACACAGTCTCAGTCTGTCACCTGGGCTAGAGTGCCGTGGCATCAGCCTAGCTCACAGCAACCTCAGACTCCTGGGCTCAAGCGATCCTCCTGCCTCAGCCTCCCGAGTAGCTGGGACTACAGACACACACCACCACGCCTGCCTAATTTTTCTGTTTTCAGTAGAGACAGGGTCTCAGTCTTGCTCAGGCTGGTCTCGAACTCCTGACCTTAAGTGATCCTCCCGCCTCAGCCTCCCAGCATGCCAGGATTACAAGTGTGAACCACCGTACCTGGCCTGCATTTCTTTAGATATTTTTGAGTTTTGTTCTGGGACACATTTGAGTTGTTGGGAAAGAGTTTTATCCTTTGAGCTTGCCTTTAAGATTTCTTAGATGGACCCAAAACGGCTTTTGGTCTGGGGCTGATTTGCCCACTACTGAGGCAGTGCCGTTCTGAGCACCTACCCCAGGCCCCGAGGGTTACAAGCTCAGACTTTCACCAGCAGGGAGGCCAGGAGCACGCTGTCCCGGGAGGCAGCCCTGTGGCTTTGGGGTAGAGAACGCTTCCTCTGGATCCCGGTTTCCTTGTCTGAAAAGTGGGGGATCTGGCCGGGTGACCCTTCCTCAGACCCTTCCTGTGCTGGAAACGTGGTCCTTACCCATCTCCAGATCAGGGAGGCGGATGGTCGGTCTGTGTAGAAGCTGAGCTGTGCGTAAACCACGCACAGTTTTGATCTTTTAGTTCTGTTGTTTTCAGAACACTTGGGCTGCCACTTGGAAAGCATATAAAATGCTCAATGGTTCATTTTAGAAAGTTGTAGTTCCTGCCAATTCTTATATCTCAAAAGAGACTTCTAGTTACTCATGTGACCTCAGCCTTCCTCCCTGAACTAAACCTGGCAACCCTAAACCACACAGAAGGTGGCTTCTGCAGTGTGTGTCCCCTCTGAAGAGAGCTGTTCACTCAGGTGCTGGAACGGTGGCTCTCTCCCCAGCACGGGGCGGCGGTGACCTGACGCTGTCTGGCTACCTGACCTCCACGTGAGCAGCGCACTGGCGAGGTTTCAATTGCACTTGTGAAATAACCGAAGTAACGGTAAATGCAGGTTTGAGGGTTTTTTCTTTGATCAAAAAGTCACGGCAGCCCGGTGCCTCTGGGAAGGCGGAGTAGACGGGCTTTTCCCTGCTCCTCCCGGTAGGACAGCGGAAACCGCAGGCGCTCCCTGCAAACAAACGTGGGAGGCTTGGAGGGTGGGAAGAGAGCAGCCAGCGGGGACTGGGAACCAGGGAAGGCGCAGCTATGAGTCCCCTGGGTTTTCTCTCTGCCACCTGCAAGGGGACTTCAAAAAGTCCATGGAGAAATGGAATTAAAAGATAAAACTAAAACATGTACACTTTATTTCTCAACATAAGCCCCATCGAGCACGAGATTTTGCAGGTGACGACACGGACGGTCTGGCCGTCCTGGGAGCCGAGGGCCCTGGGCAGGTGGCCGCGTCCCTGCGGCACTTTCATCATCCCCTGGAGAAAAGGGCACCCTCGAAAGACTGGTGACAATCGGGAAACAAAAGGCGCCAGGAGGAGCCAGGTCAGGACGGAGGGTGGACGGCCATGAGCCGAGAGGAGCGAGAGGAGGAGGCCGTGGTGGAGACGGCCCCTGCGGAAGCTTCCAGGTGTCCCCCGCGGCAGCCGCGGCCGACTCGGCACTCTCACGGCAGGTCTGTTGGCTCCAGCACGTCAGCGAGCAGGTGCCCCGAGCGTCCCTGCCGCCAGGACCCTCGCTCTCCACAGGCGGCTTCTGCTCTGACGGGCACGTGCACCGCGCGGCGGCCGCTGCTGTGACTGTGCTGTGTCCTCAGGGTCACTCTGGTGGCCCCGCGCCCCGTCTCCCGCGACGGTTCTTTCAGAGACGCTTCGGGACCGTGCTCCCTCGTGTTTAAAATCTCCGCTGAACGCTCCGCGCCCATCTGGGCTGCCCTGGGCACAGCGGCTCCGACGCCATCGGCGGAAAGTCTGCTCAGCTCCGGTGCTTCCGTGGGAACCGCGAAGGCTGAGCCCGCCGAGGTGCCGTGGCTTTGGCTGTCACGTCCGTAGTCTTCACCTGGGCAAGAACAAGACGAGTCTATTTCCTTGCAACGGACGTCGGTGGTCTGCGCCGTGGGCTTCGTCTCCAGCTCCGTCTCCCCCTTCTTACAACCAGTGACCCATTTGCAAACTGCTGCCTCCCTCGGAGCACCGTCCCCATAAACTTCCCGTGAAGCTCGGTGACGTCCCCATCCTTCCACCCCAGCTTCTCTGTACTAACGTGATGCTCGTTCTTGCTTCAGTTTTAGCAGCGCTCGTGTGGCTCCGATGGGGCTCGTTTCAAACTGACGCCTCGTCCCTCCCAGCGCCTCACACCAGGCCCTGTTCACACACGCTACGTCCAGTTAGGACCAGTTTATTTTGGTGCAAAAGAATTGAAATCCATGAGTAGTTTTTTCATAACACACATTTTCCGTGAACTTTCTGAAGACCCTTTTATGTCCCAGATGTGGAGTTTCAGGAGTGGCAACTCAGAAGTGCCAGTGGGCACAGACACAGCCTCGGAAAGCGTCTCTCCAGCCAGGGGCCCGAGGGCAGCGCCCCCGCCACACACGCCTCCCCGGAGTGGGTGGGCGCGTGGCAGACAGCTCGTGCAAGGTGTCTTGTTAGTTACAAGGGACATGCACAGTGAAGCCACAACCAGTGGTCTCCTGTCAGAATGGCTGAAGTGACAAGTAGGGACAGCTCCCCATGCTGGGGAGGAGGCAGAGCCGGGCAGCAGGCGCCGGGTCTCTAGGATTCCGGGACAGGACCGTGGGCTCCCTGTGCCCTTCGGGCACCCGGCCCCCGCGCTGCTCCCGGTCCCACCTCCTTGCTGCGCCGCTCAGGAAACTCCCGGCTGCGCCAGGCGAGGTGCAGCTTTCTCGGGGTTTGGAGTGCAGACCCGGCACTATGATCAAGTACGTTCAAACCAGGCGTGATGGCCAGTCGGTTCCCCCCGAGCCGTATTTCTGTTTTTCAAGAAGATAAGTGTTATGGGGTGGGTGAGGCACAAACCTTCGGGGTCACCTTGAGGCCCACGCCTGGCCCGCCCCACAGGCAAGCATCAGGAATGGACTGAGCGGCAGATCCCACGGTCCCCCTGCTGGCCGCTCGGCCTGTGGGTGCCCGGGAAGCCCTGCCCGGGGTGGGGGGCCCTGGGCTGCCTGGTCTGAGTCTTCTCCTTGCTCCTCCCTGGAGTGTTCCGGGCAGAGCCGCACGTGGGCGTCTGCCAGACCCTGGCCAGGAGGGAGCTGCAGCCCTGAACTTGGCTCCGTGTCGTCCCCTCCCCCTGCTGCCGCAGCTTGGATTTCCGTGGAAGGGAATCATGACATTCATCCTTCTGTGCAGACAAACTAGTTAACCCAGAAAGAACCCAGGTCGATGGTGTCAGTTTTGCAAGTCGCCAAAGCTGCAGAAGACCCTGCCCTTCGTGCCCGGGCGTGCGGGGAACACCCAGGATTGCGCTGACGGCTGCTCGGTGCTGGTGGCTCTTACCGGCTTCTTGGGTCCTCTGCGTCACGTGGCGGCCGAGCCAAGCCCAGCAGCTCCACGTTAAACACGGCCCAGCAGGCGGGGTGGCCTGCCCTGCCCTGCCCTGCCCACTGAAGTGTTTGCAATCGAGTTGGCTGGAATAGAATGAACCGTATGGATCCTCTCCACAAACAAAGGGGAAAAACACGCCTTTGGCCTACTGTTTGCTGGCCCCAGGGACAGGCCCTGGGGCAGCTTGGAGATGCTGGGACAGGCCTGGCACGGGTGGTGGAGGCCCAGGCCCAGTGGACCCTAGGGGGGCAGGGCCTTGATGGCCCCAGCCCAGACGTTCAGCACCTTGGGGGCCTGGCAGGTTCAGGGTCGGGGAGCAGGGCGGGGCCCCAGGGCAACTGAGGACCTGCACCGGCCACGGAGCGGCCCGTGGGCCTGGGACGAAGGAGGAGCCGGCGCTGGGCTGACTCCCGATGGTGCCCAGGGGCGTGGCTGGCATGTCCACACCTGTGCCCCTCATGGCTCTGCCAACCCATCGCAGCCCCTACCAAGTGAGACGCTGATGTGGCGGGGAGGGAAGGCTGGCCCTGCTGTGCTCACGGGCCCCGAGTCCCCAATCTGCACACCCAGCTGTGGCCTTGGGGGTGGGGGGGCTAGGGGGGCTGGGAGGCCACACTCAGGCCTTCCACCTGCTGGGCTTGCGGACAGCTCTTGTCACGTTGGGCTGAGACCCGTCCCCACTGTCTTACACCCTGGCCTGAATTATGCCTCGGGGGCCGCTCAGAGGCAGTCTCTGCCCCCTGCTCGTGTCCTGCCCTCTGGGTTTCTGAGGGAGGCCAGTGGTCGGGACACACGGGACCTTCTCTCCAAGCGGCAGGACCTCAGTTCCTTAAATAACCCTGCACATGGCTCAGCCGGCCTCTCGCTGGGAAACACGGTCCCAGAATTGCTTCTGCTGCCCCGGGGAGGGCGGGCAGCCCAGAGACCGCCCCACACTGGCTTGGGGTCTCCTGGTGCCTAACATGCCTGGTGGGTCGTGTCTTCCCAGGGAGGGGTCTGGGGGGACTTCGAGGGCTCCCTTGGTGGTGCCTGTGGGCCCAGCTTCTGCCCCAGGCAGGGCCAGCACTGCCAGCTGCCCCGGCCATTCTGGTCCCGCCCACCGTGGCCCGCAGGGCTGGGCAGGCCCACCCGCTCCCTCCACCCCCAGGGCCTGGGACCTCAGGGACCGCTCTTGTGCCACCCACCTTGCTGGGCACCTGTGTGAGCCACTGCTGGTGCCCGAGTCCCGGGACACGTCTGCCTGGTGGCGTGTTCCTTCCCCACCTGATGTCTGAGTGGACTCCTCTGGGATTTGCCCTTCTGTGACTGGTTCATTTCACGGGGCCTTGTGTCCTCAAGATTCATCTGTGTTGTAGTATGTGTTTGAATTTCATTCCTTTCTAAGGCTAAGCGACATTCCCTTCTATGGAGTCATCCATGTATGGTCGGGGCACAGGGGGGCGCTTGCCCCTTTGGCTGTCGCGCATGACGCCGCTGCGGACCTGAGCGTGCAAATGTCTCCCGAGACCCGGCTCTCTGTGCTTCCGGGTATTTCCCGGACGCAGCTCGTGGTCCACCCACGGCTGCCATCCTGCTGTGTCACACGCAGGTGTGACATTCTGGGTTTCAGGTTGGGTGCCCGATCTCTTACTCCCAGGAAGGAAAAGAATTGACACTTATCAAGTGCTCATTTTGTGCTCGGCGTGGAGACGGGGTCTTACACGTGGGGTCCCTGTCTGGGGAAACTGCACGGGGCTGATGCCTGTGGTCCGGGCTGGCTCCCTGCGCTGGGACGGGGCCAAGCAGGTGAGAGGCTGCGAGCCCCCGCGGCCGGCCAGGAGCAGTGCTCACCTGCTGTGTGCTTCCCCTGCAGGTGAGTGAGAAAATGTAGTGGAGCGACAGCCCCCGTGACGCCTGCTGGAGCTTGGCGTGGACACCCCAGCCCAGACGGAGCACCCACCCCGACACCCCGTCCGCCATCCGGCCTCACCATGTCCAAGAAGGGGGCCGGCGGCCGAGCCAAGGGGGACAGGGCAGAGGCTTTCGCGGCGCTCCAGGCGGCCAACGAGGAGCTGCGAGCCAAGCTCACGGACATCCAGATCGAGCTGCAGCAGGAGAAGAGCAAGGTGGGCCCCCCGCCTGTGACGCCCTCCCAGGTCCCCACTGCCCGCCCGGCTCTGCCCAGAGGAGCATCCTGCAGGCCCGGGAATGTCCTCAAGGCGCTCAGGACGGACCTCTGGGGGGCTGAGGCCGTGGGGAGACCCGAGGGCCTGGAAAGCAGGGTGGTGCCCCAAACCCAAGGTGACTCGCCACCGGCCTGCACCGCAGGACCCTGGGGGCTTTGCCTGACAGACCTCCCCAAGGTGACACTGAGCTTCCCGCTGGGTTGTCTCAGTGGCCTGAGTGAGACGGAGTGGGCGGGGGCAGCTCCTCGGTGTGACCAAGGCCGGAGCTGCGAGGCCGGGGGTGGGGCTGTGGGCACAGTGGGGGCTGCCCGGTGAGCAGGGAGCCCGGGGAGAGCCTGGGGGACAAAGGCTATGAAGGGGACGGGAGACCCCATGGGCCTGACCCCAGGAGCCTCATGGCTTAGCTGCTCAGTGGGGCCGGGGGGAGCATAGCCCTGAGACAGGGGTGGGGCCAGGGCGCCGAGGGGTGAGCCCAGCGTGCCGCGGGCCCTGGTCGTCCAGCCGCAGGGTAGACCCAGGGCAGGACTGACGCCACCACCCCATCTTTCCCTGAGCAGACTTTGAGCACCCACTGCATGGCAGAGTGTGGGTGACAGGACAGGTTAGCCCAAGGTCTAAGCATCTAGATGGGAACAAAACATCCAGGCAAAAATCGCAGTGTTTCCGAAAGCCTGAGATGAGGTCACGTCAGACAGCTCAGCCGCTCAGGTTTGTTCCCGTTTGCCGGATGCCGCGTGTCGGGCGGCAGCCTCTGTGGGGGCAGCGGGGAGTTGGGCAGAGGCTGCCCGAGGACACCGGGCCTGCGGTGGGCGCGCCCGCCTGCTCCATGGGGCTGTGTCCGCGGGGAAGCTTCCCGCTCCCCACTGGCAGGTTCGCGTGAGAGGTCTGGGCTCTGCCTCCCCAGCGTGGCCCGTTCCTGGGGGACGGGTCCACCTTCCAGGGACCGTGTGTCCACAGCCTCCCTTCCAGGCTGGCGCTGCCCACGGCTGAGTCTGTGGAGTGCCACGGCTGCACGTGCACGCGGGCACCAGCCGGGTCTGGGTTCGGTGGTTAATGTGCATTTGAAGGGGAGATTTCGGAATGTTTGCCAGAAAACACACCGAAACACAAGCCCCCAGCGGCGGGCGCCCCCACGACCGCGGTGTCGCTGCTGTCTTTCAGGTGAGCCGAGTGGAGCGCGAGAAGAACCAGGAGCTGCGGCAGGTGCGCGAGCACGAGCAGCACAAGAGCGCCGTCCTGCTCACGGAGCTCAAGACCAAGCTGCACGAGGAGAAGATGAAGGAGCTGCAGGCCGTGCGCGAGGCGCTGCTGCGGCAGCACGAGGCCGAGCTACTCAGGGTCATCAAGATCAAGGACAACGAGAACCAGCGGCTGCAGGCGCTGCTGCACGCCCTGCGGGACGGTGGCCCCGACAAGGTCAAGACCGTGCTCCTGTCCGAGGCCAAGGAGGAGGTCAAGAGGGGCTTCGAGGTGGAGAAGGTCAAGATGCAGCAGGAGATCTCGGAGCTCAAGGGCGCCAAGAGGCAGGTGGAGGAGGCGCTGACGCTGGTCATGCAGGCGGACAAGATCAAGGCCGCGGAGATCCGCAGCGTGTACCACCTGCACCAGGAGGAGATCGGCCGCATCAAGAAGGAGTGCGAGCGTGAGATCCGCAGGCTGGTATGTGGCGGGCGCGGGCCGGCGGCGGGGCGGGCTGGCCGCTCTGGCTTCTCCCCAGGCTGCTCTCTGTCACATCGAGCTCGTGATGCTGTCTGGGGACAGGGCTGAGCGGGGGCCCAGGGCGCGTGGCACTTCCATGCTGCGTTACTACAGCATCTGGGAGAGATGTCAACATGCAGCTACTGCACACCTGAGTGCATTTGCTAAAACACAAGCTCAGACTGTTGTTAAAAACTCCATAAATCCAAAGAATTACAGGCAGAAACCAATTTCTTCTTTCTCATAAAAATCTATGATGCCCCAGTCGTCTAGACAGCTAGTTAATGTCAAATACTAATATACAGCGGTGATTAAAGCCCCACAGAAAGACTGCTATAGAAATCAGGTCCATTTCTCCCCGAGTGCTATTTTTGGAGTGTGGGTGGGAGCAGCCGTCCTGCGTTTCCACAGCTTTTGCTTCAGGTAAGCGACCAGGAATGCGTGCGAGGCCGCCATCCCCGAGGGAGCCACGCGGAGTCTGGGCCTGAGTTTGTTTTCCCCAACGGTGGCGTGACCAGCTGCAGCTGCAGCCCTGTCGGCTCCCAGGGGGCCGGGTCTTGCCAGAGAGCACCGCCCGGGGCTCCAGGCCACGCACGGCCAGACACCCCAAGCCCCACCCAGCTCTGCCCGCTCCCCTGCTCCCCGGGAGCAGCCCTTGCCTCGTGCGTGTGCCTCGCACTGCACAGGTAAAGGGGGGTCTCAGGGGTAAGACCCCCGACCCCCAAGGAGTTACTTGCCTCCTGGCTCCGGCTCTGATGTCCACCGGAAAATGGAGAGTTTTTAAAAGTCTCAGGTACAGGCTTTACCCAGACCGACTAAACCAGAATTTCTGGAGGGTGAAGCCTGGGTGTCAGGGTTTGTTTTTCTCTTCATTTTGGGAAAACTTCCATGGAGTAAAGTCAAGTCTGACGGAAAAGCTTGGTGATTTTTGGCATGTGCGTGTAACCGCCGCTTACGTCAAGGGGCAGAACACACGCAAGCCCCTTCCCAGCCAGGGCGCTGCCGCTGCCTGTCCCTGCGTTCACAGAAACCAGGGCTCACAGCCTGTTCCCGCGTGACTCTGTCGTGGCTGTTTCTCCATTCTTCTGCGAGGGACTTTTGTTCTAATCACGTACCATTGGCGGCTGTTACCATGTTGCCATCACGTCTCTGGGGCGCTGTGTGCACTCACTTCTGGACAGCGGGAGGACTTGCCGGGTCACGGAGGGCCAGTGCTTCACGGCAGCAGATTCTGCCGGTTTTCTAACGTGGGCGAGTCACCCTCGCACCTCCCGCCAGCCACCCGGTTCCGTCTTGCTCCATGTCCTGGCCGACAGCAGTGCTGTCACTTGTCTACAACAGCGACAAGCACGAAAGTCCCACCGTCCTGGTGGCCTCTGCCACGTCCCCTTTGGTGAAACATCCGTTCACGTATTTTCCCGTCTCTAAATGGACATGTCTGTCTTACACTCTGAGCTTTCTTCCCTCCGTCTGTGGCGGCCCCATCATTTCCTCGTGACGCCCAAGTTGTCGGTTTCTTGTACGTGCTTTTTGTGTCCTGTCTGAACACCCTTTGCCTCCCCCCAGGTCATGAGGACGCCCCTCTGTTCTGTCTCGGACGCCTCGTAGCTTTCTCCTGGCGTGTGACTCTGCGATCCACGCAAATGCAGCTTTGGTGACGGGCGTGCGGGGGGTGAGGGTTCCCCGCTCACGTGCGGACACGCGGCTGTCACAGGACCATTCTCTGACAGCGCTGTCCTTCCCCGCCAGCTGCAGTAGCACCTCAGCCACGTAGCGAGTGACCCGTGTTTGGGGGTCTGTTTCCAGACTCTGTCACCCTGTCTGGGTCCGTTTTTCCTCCTCGCATCATCCGCAGGGTCTGAATTCCGACACTGTCAAGTAAGTCATGACAGCGGGAGTGTGAGTTCTCCGGCTTTGTTCTTCCTCTTCAAGACTGTTCTCACTGTTCCAGATAAAATTTCGATCGGCTTGGCAGTTCCACAGAGAGACTGCTGTCTTGAACCCGAGCAAACGTGGCAGGCGTCACTGTTCACGTGGCTCTTCTCTTCTCTCAGCAGCGCGGTGTGAGCTTCAGTGCAGAGGTCTTGCCCATCTTCTGTTGTATTTATTCCTAAGTATTTAATATTTTATGCTACTGTAAATGGTGTTGCTTTTTAAAAGTTTTAAAATATTTTCCAATTGTTTTTTGCTGATATATAGAAATACGATTGATTTTGTATATTGGTTTTGTATCTTGCAGCCTTGCTGAATTCACTTACTAATTCTAACAGCGTGTTTGTACATTTTTTAGGGTTTTCTACGTATGTAATCATGTCACCTGCAAACAAATACGATTTAATTCTTCCTTTTTTTTTTTTTTTAGAGAGAGTCTTGCTCTGTTGCCCAGGCTAGAGTGCCGTGGCATCTGCCCAGCTCACAGCAACCTCACACTCCTGGGCTCAAGCGAGCCTCCTGCCTCAGCCTCCCGAGTAGCTGGGACGACAGGCATGCGCCACCATGCCCGGCTAATTTTTACTATATATATTTTTAGCTGTCCAAATCATTTATTTCTATTTTTTAGTAGAGACAGGGTCTCACTCTTGCTCAGGCTGGTCTCGAAATCCTGACCTTGAGCAATCCTCCCGCCTCGGCCTCCCAGATTGCTGGGATTACAGGCGTGAGCCACCGCGCCCAGCCAGTTCTTCCTTTCTGATCTTATACATTTTATTTCTTTTCCTTGCCTTAACACACTGGTGCAGAGCTAGGTACAATTTGGGACAGAAGTGCTGACAGTGAAAAACCCTGTCCCGTTCCAACCTCAGGGCGAAAGTATCACACTGAGTACAATTGAGTTGCAGGTTTATTGTTGTTTTGTTTTTTTAGTGTGTGGGGGGTTGGCAATAGTCTTCATCAGATTAAGAAAATTCCCTTTTATTCCTGCTTTGCTAATCATGTTTTCATGAGTGGCTGTGGAATTTTATCAAATGCTTTTTCTGCTTAGAGATGATCATTTTTTTCTTTACTGATGAGATTAATTATATATTTAGCTTTTAAATGTAAAATTGACATTACGTTTTTGGAATACATTTTACTTAGCCTTGATATATTGTTGTTTTACTATACTTTATATATAAATATACGCTGGCATCAGAATTTTCCCCTTTTTTATAAGGCCCTTGCCAAGGTATGGTTTCTGTTTGGCTGACCTCATGAAGCAATTTCAGAAGTATGTCCCTTTTTCTGTTCCCTCAATGGATTTGTTCAATATTAGTGTGTTTCTTCCTCAAATATTTGGGAAAATTCACCAGTGAAGCTATTAGGGTCTGGAGTTTTCTTTGTGAAATGCTTTTAAATTATGAATTAAATCGATTTAATAAACATAGACTATTCAGATTTTCTATTTCTTCTTATGTCAAGTTTGGCAAAATAGATTCTTCAGTGAATATGTCCAATTCATATAAATCTTCACAGTTATCGACATTGAAGTTTTCCTGACTTCTTGCTATCCTGTTAGCGTCTTTGGGTCTGTGACGGTGGCCCCTTCCGTTCCCGGTGCTAGTGACTCGTGTTTTGTTCTCTTTTCCGAACTTTCTTCATCCTTCCCTCCCTCCCTCTCTCTCCAGTCCTGAATGGGGTTATCTCCCCTTTTCTTTTAACATTTAGTATTATTCCATTAGTGGTTAAATAGAACTTTTAAAATGTATCCTTAAATTACTACATTGTATCATAAATTAGTAATTTTGCTACGTACCCACAATACAAGAACCTTGTAACAGCAACTTCACCCCCTTTCTTCTGTTACTGTCATATATTTCACTTTTACACGTTATAAACCCCCAAAGAAATGGTTTTTAATGTTCCTTTGAGCAGTCGGTAGTCATTTATATTTATTCATATCTTGCCCTTTTGTGCTCTCGTCTTGGAAACTTCCCAGACGGAAACTCCTTTAGAGTTTTTTGCAGTGTGTGTCCGCTGAGGAAGGATTCTCTCAGCTTTCGCGTGTCTAAGAATATCTTGCCTTGCCCTCACTTTTGAAGGATATATTCATGGAACCTAGAACTCGAGTTGTCAGTGTTTTCTTTTGGCACTTTGTCCAGTTCCTGAGTTGTTTCCCGCAGACGGGCAAGTCTGACGCCAACTCTCCCGGCACACTGGGAGCCTGGGCACTCGACCCGTGGGGAAAACTCCCCGGAGTCAGTTCCCAAACGCGCAGCGAGTCCTGGTGCGTCTCTGGGACGCTGGCGGGGGGCTCGGGCTCACTGCTTGGCCTCAAATGTTATCTGTCCTCTTTACGCTCACTCTCAGACCCCGCCTGAGGATGCGCCAGGCTGCCTGGTGCCGCGCAGCCCTGCTCTGGTCTCTGCTTCCCTGTGTGGCCTTAAGTAGCCCGCAGTCTGCACCCCTCGGTGCTCTTTCCTGCCCCTGCCATGCTCCGCCCTGGGCGCTGGGCGCTGGCGTCCTTCCTTCTCCCATCAACTCAAGGCCGGGTCCACAACACCCAGGCGTGGCCAGCCCAGTAGGGAGCAGCCGCAGCTGCAGTGACCCCACCCGGGCTGGTGATGACCCCGTGTGAGGAAGACACACATGTGTGTCACAGGGCACGTGTGCAGGGTGCCTCTGCACGGGGGGACAGTGGCAGGACCCCGCCAGTGTGCTGTACCCGCCAGGCGCTCGTGAAGTGCAGGTTCCCAGGCTCCACCCTCAGGTTCCAGTTCTTTGCATCTGGGGGCAAGGGCTCCGCCTGTTGACAGGGGTCCCAGGTGGCTGTGACACGGAGCCGTCCGGGGTCACAAGCTGTGAAGCCCTGTGCTTGGAGGGAAGGGCTGGTCACCGCTGTCAGTGAGGGCACGGACGGGGCATTGCCCCCCAGCCCCGGGGGTGGGCACCGGGGCCAGCGTTTCAGAGCGTCGAGGCTGCAGTGATGCCGCCAGACACGAGCTGGATCCGCCTGGCAGGAAGGGAGCCACGGGGGACCCGGTGTCTGCGGGACCCCCCACATCCTACACTGTCTGCCACGCTGTCCGCGTGGCCTGAAGTCCACGATCCGGGCCGGTTAGACAGCTCCGTCCTTGCCTCCAAGCTAACTTCAGTTTCTTAGCTCGTTTTATCTTCAAACAGCATGTAAAGCAGCAAGATAGCCTATCTGCTCTAGTGCTGAAAAGCATTTCGTGCCAAACTGTTCACCCCTGAATCCCCAACGACTTCGTCTTCTTGTAAATCCGTGGCTGTCAGTGACGACGCCCAAGCGCCCAAGTCTGTCGTTCCGACTTTGGGCCGCTCCTTCGGGTCTGCTGGGCCTCCGCCTGTGGGTGCAGTGCCCGCCTCCTGGCCTCACATCCCTGCGGCAGCTGGGACAAGGGCCGGGTGCCCCAAGGCAGCTGGGACGAGGCCAGGGTGCCCTGAGGCCGGCAGCAGCTGGGACCCGGAAGGGCTTCTTAATGGGGTTAGTAGACTCAGCGCACAGAGCTGCACTTACGGAGGTGGGAAGGCCACCCACCCTCACAGCCACCAGCCAGGCCGGGGAGCAGAGACCCTGGGTGATCAGACCTGGGCACCCCGACACTGCCGTCTGGGCTGCTTGTCCGGGTGCCCCCACCTCCCCCGAAGGCCTCCGCTTGCCCGGAAACAGCCGTGCAGGAGGCCAGCCCTGTGGCCATTCCTGGATGACAGCGGGGCCCCCACCTGCCTGGCCCTCCCCGGTGAGCAGGCCCTGCTGGGGAAGGGGCCACGTGGGCTTTGAGACCAGGGGTCCTGCCCCACAGCCCCCTGCACCGCCCCCGCTGCTGGCGGGGTGAGGGTGACTCTGTGCAGCGGGAGGCAGGGGCTGCCGGCAGCTTCTCCCGGCCTTGCGGGACGTGTGGCCCCTGCATGCTGGGGGCCCCAGCGGGACGGCGTGAGTTGGGGCACACGGGCCCGGGGGCCCCTCAGGAAGGTGCCTCCTCAGCTGGAAGTGGGGCTCTCGGTGCGGGACCCTCTGCGTTTGCTTCTGGTCTCAGAGCCGGAGACACTGGTGGGCCGTGCCGTGGGGCCCCCCACCCCGCCTGTTTCCATGGTGACCGCCGCTCTGTGCCCTGCCTGCCTGTGTGACTGTGTTCTGTTCTCCTTGTAGATGGAGGAGATAAAGTTTAAAGACAGAGCAGTCTTCGTGCTGGAGAGAGAGTTAGGGGTGCAAGCCGGGCACGCTCAGAGACTGCAGCTCCAAAAGGAGGCTCTAGATGAGCAGCTGTCCCAGGTCAGAGAGGCCGACCGGCACCCCGGCAGCCCCAGGCGCGAACTTCCTCATGCAGGCGGTGCAGGAGACGCCTCAGACCACTCGGGAAGCCCTGTAAGCACCTCCCCAGGACCCCGGCCCCAGACTCACAGGCAGATGGGCCCCGTGGCCGCACGGCCCACTCAGGCAGCACTCGGGGGCCAGAGCCCAGGTGGAGCCAGCCCCAGCCCTGGGTGCCCTCCAGCCCTGCCCGACCCTCAGAGCGCTGGCAGAGACGTCCCCTTCCTGCCCACCACACCGCACGAGCACCGGCCTCATCACCCTCCCGCGGCCCCAGGCTGCTGAGGGACCCACCGGCCCCCGGCTGGCGGCAGAGGAGGCTGCCCTCAGCGCCCGCTGCTTCCGCCCCGCACGCGGGCTTGGCCCTCTGCCCGGGGAGGCCCGTACGCGGTTCCCTGCCTATCGTATCCGTGGCTGGGGCCCCTCGTGTGGTGGCTCCTGGCACTCATGTCACCAGTCACTCTCCCACCCGCTTTTGTGTGACCGCACCGCTCCCCATGCCTGCCGGGCTGTGCGTGGTGACGTGGGGTCCGCATGGCCGTGGCTTCCATCCTCTCCTCATCCAGGTTCCTCCGTGGCGGCGCTGGCACATCCTGACCTACCTGCCCTGGACCCCCGGGGTCCTGCGGGGTCTCTGGGCCCCTGGCCTCTCCTGCACCTGTTGAATGAGGAACTCGAGTCTCGTCCAGCCCCTCCCTGGACACCTGTTTCTTTGCATTGACGATAAAACTGTATTTGGGCTGAGCCAGGCCTAGGACAGTGACATTTCAAGAATAGAAAACAACATTTTGTAATCTTATTATAAATGGCTTAACTGAATTAAACCCAGCCCCTCCTGCTCTGGTGCTTGGTCGACTATTGCATTAACTCCAGAGAAATTTTGAAACTAGATTAAATGTTTTCACTGGTTTGTGCCCGTGGTCCCAGGGGTTCCAAACGTGACCATAGGCAGCTCAGTCTGAGGAGCACCCTTCTTGGGGAACCAGCCTTTGACAGTGTCCAAGTATCTCCTGTGCTCACGTCACAGTGCCGGGAAATCGGCCCCCGCCGGGCAGGGCAGGGCAGGCCCTTCCTGCAGGGGCAGCCGGGGCGTCTCCCCGGCGTGACCCACACGCGAGGTCCCCGTGTTTGCGCCCCTGGCCCTCCACACCTGCAAACTTCGACGTTTCTGCTCCTTCTGTTCCGTCCCCACCGTGCAGCTTGCGGTGGCTGGGGCCGTGGGGCGGGGCTGCCTCCCCCCGGCAGCCGTAGGAAGCCCAGGCCATGATGACCCAGCGTGTTGGGTTTCCTTAGCGTGTTGGGATTTGCAAGGGTTTCCACGCCTGTGTCTAGGAACAGTTATTTGCAGTTGATTTTTGTTTTAGGAACAGCAGTTGGATGAAAAGGATGCCCGGCGCTTCCAACTGAAAATCGCGGAGTTAAGCGCGATCATCCGAAAGCTGGAGGACCGCAACGCCCTGCTGTCGGAGGAGAGGAACGAGCTGGTGAGTGGGGGGGGCTTTTGGATCCTTCGGGTTTATGGCTGCGGGGTGGGGGTGGGGCCTCCACTGCCCAAACTCCTTGTGGCATGGAAGAGTGATGGTGACAAGGGCCGGCCTGGCATCTGGGTCCCTTGGCTGTGTGCCAATAAAACTTTATTAGCAAAACAGGTGGTGGGTGGCCGGTTGGTGGATCCCTGCTCTCTGTGGCTGGGGACAGTGTCCCCTATTCTGCACAGGATCCGGGTTGCGTGAGGACACAGCCCTGGGGTGGGCCGGCACCGTCAGTCCTCACAGCCGCTGGGATTTTAAGCTCCTGGAGGGTGTGTAAGCGGCGCAGAGTGTCAAGAAAGGCCCAGTGGGCGGCGAGTTGACCGCGGCTCTCCGTGGCACGTGGCACGCTGGCCCCAGGCTGCTGGTGTTCGGCTTCCCCCTGCCTGCGGATGGGACCAGGCCTGGCCCCTGGCCGTGCCCAGCCCAGCCTGAGCGCAGGGTCACCTGGGTGCCAGGCAGGCAGACGCCACCTGGCAGCAAGGACGGAAGTTGCCTCTTTCCAAGCAGTGGGCCGGTAACCATGCTGCAGTGGCCGAGGCTCCGGGCAGGGTGCTGGCTGCGTGGAGACCTGTCGTTCTCTGCACTTAGAACCATCAGCTCCTGTGACTGATTTTGTCTTTCAGTTAAAGCGTCTGAGAGAGGCTGAGAGTCAGTACAAGCCGTTGCTGGATAAGAACAAACGCCTCACTCGGAAAAATGAAGATTTGTCTCACACTCTGCGTCGAATAGAAAACAAGTTAAAGTTTGTCACCCAGGAGAACATAGAAATGGTGAGGGGCCGGGCTGGGGCCGCAGACCCCGCCTTGCGCGTGGGAGTCTGGTCTCACCTGCTTTGTGGGGGAGGAGCCCGAAAGCCCGTGGGTTCCCCCGGGGCTCCGAGGCTGGGCAGGAGGCCCCGGCCCTGCTGCGGTGGGGGCAGCCACCTGTTTGGCTCCCGCAGGAGGAGGGGGAAGACTCCAGCTCCCCACGTGCCGTCAGGCGCTGCCCCCCCCCCACCTGTGACGTGGTCTGCTCTGTGTTGCAGAGACAGAGGGCCGGGATCATCCGGAGACCCAGCTCCTTAAACGACCTCGATCAAAGTCAAGACGAAAGAGAAGTTGATTTCCTGAAACTTCAGATTGTCGAGCAGCAGAACCTCATAGATGAGCTTTCTAAGGTAAGCGGTGGGCTGTGCGCCCGCCCACCCCTGGCTCCCAGGAGCCTGGCATGAGACGGGGACGGCAGGCAGGCGTTTGTGGGCCACTTGGGCTGGGTCCCCCGCACGGCTGCTGCTCAAGGTGGCCGTCCCTGCACCAGCCTCTCCCTGGGTCTCCAAAATGCATCCCTCCGGCTGCCCGGGCCCAAGCGGAGCTGCCTGTGCTCAGTCCTGGGGCAGCCGCAGCTAATCAGCACACGGGGACTCACGACAATGGCGGTTTATCCTCTCACGGCTCTGGGGGCCACTAGTCTAAAACTGTGGCTGCGGCAGGGCCATGCTCTCCCAAGAGGCTCCGGGGGAGGATCCTCTCTGTCACCTTGAGGACTCTAGGGCCATTGGCCACGTCTCACCTGTCTCTGCCCCACCTTCCCCTGGCTTTGTCCTCTTCTGTCACTCTTAGCAACTCTGCCCTGGGCCGAGGGCCCCAAACAGGGTGGGCTCCGGATCCTTGCTCAGCCATGCCTGCAAAGACACTGTTTCCAAATCGGGTCACATTCACAGGTCTGGGGGGGCAGGCTGTGGGCACATCTTTTGGGGGCACCCTGCAGCCCACCCCACCCCGTGGCCCCTGCACCCAGCACCGTTTTGCAAATAGTCCTTCCGGAAACTCTCCTCCCGTTGTCCCGCTTTGGGGCACCTTCTGCATCCTGCTGGTATCGTGACTGACGATGCAGTGAGGTCGTCTCGGAACCCACCGCCCTCGGCCATTCTGCGTCCCCTGGAAGGGACAGCAGGGTCCCTCTGTGTCACCAGCACACACAACTGGGAGGCGCTGGCCTGTCTTCAATGACTGAGGCCACCTCCACAGAACTGTGAGATGGGACACAGAGGGACCCCCTGCCTGCCACGGGCTTCGGGGTGGGGGGGATCCGCTGTCCACGCTGAGGTCCCCGCTTGTTTCTTGTTCGGTTACACAGTGAGCACCGGTCTCAGCCGCGCCAAGGGTTCAGGAGGGAAACAACAGGAACGGCCCGGCCTTGGCCGTCACAAATGTGCACGGTTTCTGTTTCCACACGGCCCCTCCTCCCGCAGCCGCGAGTGAGGTGCCCCGCCGGGGTGCTGGGCAGCGGCTGAGGAAGGCGGAGGCCGCCAGGAGAGCGAAGACGCCTCTGGGGCACAGGCGCGTGGCTCGGCGGTTAGGATGCGGCAGAGGTTCAGGGGCCCCTCCGGGGCTCTTACACCTGTGGCAGTGGTTCCGTGACGTGTGTTTTCTTTTCTAGACCCTGGAAACCGCCGGCTACGTCAAGAGCGTGTTAGTAAGTACCAGTCGGCGTCCCCGCGTGTGCGACGCTCCCGTTCCCAGCGTAGTTGCCCGTGGGCCCTGTTCCGTGCTGACGGCGCCGTAGCGCAGACAGAGCAGCCTCTGGGTAGCTTTGCTGTCACCACAGCGCTGCCCGACCAAAGCTTTGCACTGGCCCCCCAGAATGCCCGCCCGCGAAGCCCCCGCTGAGACAGGACCAGCTCGATGACTCCTCTGTGTCATCGTTAAGGCCAGGACAGACAGCTGCCCTCCCCTGGGGGCTCCCTCTGCCGCGGCTCCTCCCTGGGGCCGGTTCACTCTCACTGGCACAGCTTCCCTGGAGAGGAGCAGGCCACTGGGCTCCGCACAGGGGTGGGCGCCGTCCTGCAGGGCACGAGGGACCTGGGCCACTGGGCCCCCTGAACTGCCCCTTCCCACGCGAGCCCCTCCGGTCACCTGCCTCCTAACGCAGGCGGAAGGGGAGGTGGGGACGGCCGAGGGCTCAGAGCCACATCGGCCCTGGCAGGGAAGGTGGCCCCGCAGGCTTCCAGAGTGGGACCCCAGGGGAGGCCCCTGCTTCATGTGGCCTGAATCCGTGTCCTGTGTCGGTCCACGTGATGACACGGAAATACTGAGCCGGGGCTTTGAAGCTGATGGAGCTGTTCAGCTGTAAAAATCTCTTGCCCTGGTTTCTGCAGGAGCGAGACAAGCTGTTGAGATACCGGAAGCAAAGAAAGAAAATGGCGAAACTCCCCAAGGTAAAGAGCGTGTGTCAACGGGCGCCTCGAAAATCCACTTACCGGGAGCGAATCTCTTCCTTTGGAGATGAAAAGGAAATAGTTTTTATTATTTCCAAAAACTGTTACTGTGAAATAACCAAAATACGATCCAAAGTAAATATTCTGCGTATAATTTTTTTATTTTTATTTTTTATTTATTTATTTTTTTTTGAGACAGAGTCTCACTTTGTTGCCCGGGCTAGAGTGAGTGCCGTGGTGTCAGCCTAGCTCACAGCAACCTCCAACTCCTGGGCTCAAGCGATCCTCCTGCCTCAGCCTCCCAAGTAACTGGGACTACAGGCATGCACCACCATGCCCTGCTAATTTTTTCTATATATTTTTAGTTGTCCAGATAATTTTTATTTCTATTTTTAGTAGAGACGGGGTCTCGCTCAGGCTGGTCTCGAACTCCTGACCTCGAGTGATCCACCCGCCTCGGCCTCCCAGAGGGCTAGGATTACAGGCGTGAGCCACCACGCCCGGCCTCTGCCTATAATTTTAAATTTAAAAATCCAACCACGTTTATTTTACATTTCCAAGAGAAGCTAGGAATTCCTGATAACCACCCGAACAGCCGCGCTGGCGGGGAGGGCTGGCTCTGGGGGCTGGTGTCCTGCCGCCGCCCGCGCGTCTGAGCCCCAGGTCTGTGGACGTGCAGCGCTGGGCTCAGTCTGCCCCGCCATTCCTGTCACGGCCGCGGCGCCACGGTCCCCAGGGCCAGCCCACGCCCCCAGAAATCTAAAGACCTGGGGTAATTTCTGTACAACGCTTTTTGATGAACTTGTGATTTTTATGAAGGGAGATTCTGGAGAGAGTCGCAGAGGAACGAACTCACCTCCTGCTTCATGCAAAATGTGTGTGTTGTTTTGTTTCGAACAGTCAGTGACGTTCCTTGACGGCTCCCAGACATTCTTTGGTCACAATCGCTGGGCGCTCGCGCTCCTGAGGATCATTTGGGGGCATTTAGAAGTTACCTGGAGGGATGGAGGCGGGGTGGGCGGTGGGGGGTCTGGCGTGTGCGTCCTGCTCACGGGCTGCCCGGGCGCTGCCAGGACCAGGGAGGAGCACGTCAGACAGACAGGCCGGGAGCCAGGGCAGGGGACGCCCTCGGCCCGTCTGTGAACACCACAGGCTCACGGGGCCTCGACGGGGTGTGCCAGGGAGGAGAAACTGAGGCTGCTTTGGGGAGCCAGGCAAGCGCCGGGAGGGCGCGGCGGGCATCCAGGGGGAGGGAGAGGGGACGTGGTGACCAGGAGGCCGGGCTGCTGCCCTGGTCGGGGCACAATAATCAGAGACAGGGGGACCGGGAGGGAACTGGGTGTTTGATAAAGAACCTCGAGTCTGTGCTCTGCGTTTGCCCAAGTTTGGAAGGTTCAGTGACAAGTCCGAGTCCGGGAGAAGCTGGAGGACAGGGGAAGCCACCCCGGGCGCAGGTGGTTGCTCACCCCGGAGCCCCACGTGGCCGGCGGCTGGGGGTGTGGGTGGCTGGGGAGGCTCACTCAAGAGATGGGCCAGAGGCTGGTTTTTGGGCCCAGGGTTGTCTGGGGGCCCCAGGAAGGAGTTTTGCTGGAAGGTTCTGGCAGAGGAACCAACAGGGAGACCCGGAGGCTGAGAAAGGAAGGGGACCTTCAGTGTGATTGAGAAGGTGCAGGATTTTGGATTTTGTGATATTTCTAAACCTAAGTGAGGAAACCTGAGGTTCGAGAAGGCAGGGGTGGGGGGGGCGAGGGGGCCGGGGGTCCCCAAAGGCAGGGCCTCGCAGACCGGCAGTGGAAGACTCATCTTTGTTTTTGCTCTCATTCCAATCTGTCAAGACCAATACTTTTAAAATTGCAACAAAAATGCTTTACTGGAGACGTGGCCCTGCCTCGGGCCAGGCACTGTCCGCTCTGTGCGTCCCACTGGGCACCAGTGGCGATGGCCGAGTGCCACTGTCCTCAGGGAGCTGCAGAGACCTCATCCCCGTGACAGCATTCGTCCCCACCATGAGGGTGGAGCCCTGGACCCACCTGTCCCCAGGCCCCAGCCTGCTCCCCGCCACCCCCTTGGGACGGAGATGGGACTGGGGCAGGGGTGGGGCTGTGCGGTGGGCGGTCGGTTCACCCCCAGCCCGGGCAACAGGAAGAGAGGTGGGACAGGGCATGTTGCCGCCTGGGCCTGGGTTTGCACTAATGCTGCGTTTTGGCCACAAGCCGGTCATTGTGGAGACCTTTTTCGGTTACGATGAGGAAGCGTCCCTGGAATCCGATGGCTCTTCCGTCTCTTACCAAACGGACCGGACGGACCAGACCCCCTGCACCCCGGACGACGACTTGGAGGAGGTAACTTGGGCCTTCCCGAGGCAGGTCCCACGCTTGCGGCGAGCGGGCTCGTGGCAGGGCCAGCCCTCGGGGACACTGAGGTGGGCTGGGATCCGGCCGTGTGAGTCCTGCTCCCGTGTTGCCAGGTATGCGGCTGCCCTGGCTCCCACCCACGGCCCCCCACGCTCCCTCCCGCCGTCCAGCCGCGCCCTCTGCAGAGGGGTCCGGGGCTCCCACAGGAGGTCGGTCCCAAGGCCTAGAGCAATCAGGGCGACAAGGACGTCGAGTGGGAGCTTCTTTCTGACAAAGACGCAGCCCCTTCTTCCAGAATCAAGCCCACCCTCCCGTCCAGGCAGCTGCCTCAGCCCCAGGGCCGGAAGCCACGGCGTGGCATCGTGAGCGGGTCCGACTGGCCCTGCCCCATGGCTGTGGGACCAGGAGTGCAGGTCCCTGAGCAGGCCCAGAGCCGAGGCCAGGGACTGGGCCTCCCCCGGCTGGTCCCTGAGGGCTGCCCCGTGGCCCTGCCTGGACATCCCAGATGAGCAATGGCCTCGGGGCACAGGGCTGGGCAGGAAACCAGCTGGGTCTGGTTGGTCACGCCTGGGCACTGCCCGCCCTCCCCACCGCAGGGGGGCACTGGGGCCTGTGGAGGCAGCAGCAGACCCCCCTCCGGCTGCCTTCTCCCCGGGTCCCCAGGTGTCATCCCAGCCAGGGGCTGAGTCTGCAGGCGCCGCCTGGGGAGGATGGGCCTGGGAGGAGCTGGGTCACCCGGCGCTCTACCCCCCATGCAGCCTGGCTCTCTCCCCAGACACACTGCAGCGGGGCCATGTGGCCTGGTGGGCAGTGCAGGGTGTGGGGGGCGGCCAGGCTGGCACGCAGGGCCCCCGGCCCAGCCCCCGGCCCCGGCCCAGCTTCCCCAGGGAAGCCTTTCTCCAGACGGCACTGGGTCCCCGGCAGTCGCCCTCCCTGTGAGCCGGAGATGGCCTCGTCACGCTGGCAGGAAGACCCCACTAGGGAAAATGGGGAGCCCGGGCGCCCCGCTGTCCGGGGGGGTGTGTGGCATGGGCCGCGCTGACGCTGTCCCTGCGTGTGCTGTCCTGCGCCTCTCCAGGGCATGGCCAAGGAGGAGACGGAGCTGCGGTTCCGGCAGCTGACCATGGAGTACCAGGCGCTGCAGCGCGCCTACGCCTTGCTGCAGGAGCAGGTCGGAGGGACGCTGGACGCAGAGCGAGAAGTTAAGGTCTAACTGACTTCTACTCCACCACGTTCCGGCCGCGCCCGGCTCCTCCCCGCGTGCCCCGTGGCCCTGGCAGGGACACCTGCACCGTCACCCCTTGGGCCGGGCCCTTGTCTCCTGCCGTCACTTAGGACCTGTGATGCCCGCTGAGGACACAGACCCCTGTCTGGAACCCAGGGCTGGGGTCCCGCTGGGCTGGGGGAGGGCGAGCGGTGCCGGGCAGGTGAGCGTGGGGGGCTGGGAGAACCCCAGGGCCGTGGCGGCCGCCTGGGACCTGGGGCACCTGGGGAAGTCACCTTCCCCACCTGCTGGTGGTGCTCCCAGGCAGCCGGGGACACGGAGGGCCGGGGGCGTTTGAGCTGTTCTCAAGACTTGCTGAGATTGTTGCTCACCCAGCAAATGCTGAGCTCAAACCCTGTGCCTGCCTTTATCCTGAGCCAGAGCAGCGGTGTCCCCTCCTGTCCCTGCTTCCCTGGGCCTGCCCTGGCCTTGGCGTTGGGAACGCCCACATGCCTGGCTGGCGCGGCTGGCGGGCGCCCCCTGCTGGCCGCTGGGGCAGTGCAGGACAAGGGCGAGTGGGGAGCCCCTGGGTGGGGGTCCCGGGCTGGCCCACCCTCCTGCCGCAGGAGCCGTGGCTGGTGTACCTCAGGGAGACGGGCGTGTCCCCCGGGTGAGGGTCTGCTGAGCGGGTGGCTGTGGGGCCTGGGGTTCCGGCTGGGCCTGCTCCCCGCGTCCACCCTGCGGGGCCAGAGGCGCTGTCGTGCGCCGTGGGCTGGGTGGAGGATGGACCTCCTGGGGCGAGGGGACGCTGTCGGCAGACACCCCAGACATCCGTCCTGGCTGCCCGGGGGGCCCACTGGGCCTCACGCTCTGTCCCCTTGGCCGCCCTGGGGACCTGGGCGGGTTTCCCCTCCTGCCTTTCTGGGCAGCTGTCGTGAGAGTCGGGAGAAAGGCAAACCCGGCTGTGCCCTCCAGCCCTTCCCGGGTCACCTGCCCACGGAGGGACTTCCCCTCCTCTGGCTTGGAAACGAGATTCATCTGCCCAGCAGCGGACTTCAGACGTTCCCTGCTTGAATTTTTTGACTTAATTTTTGCACAACCCTCAGAGAAAGAAAAAGTCAAAGTCTCTGTTCAGGTCCGCATCAGACCCAGGGGCCCGGGCACGGCGGGGCGGGTGAGACTGGCCGGAGCCAGCGCAGGGCCTTCTCCTCCCCACCCCCCTCGTTTGGGAGCTGGAGGAAGCCTTGGTTTCCCTTTTCACCATCGGGTGACAAAGAAACTGTTGTTTTTCTTTTTTTTTTGAGACAGAGTCTCACTCTGTTGCCCGGGCTAGAGAGAGTGCCATGGCATCAGCCTAGCTCACAGCAACCTCAGACTCCTGGGCTCAAGTGATTCTCCTGCCTCAGCCTCCCAGGTAGCTGGGACTACAGGCATGTGCCATCATGCCCGGCTAATTTTTTCTATATATTTTTAGTTGTCCAGATAATTTCTTTCTATTTTTAGTAGAGACAGGGTCTCGCTCTTGCTCAGGGTGGTCTCAGACTTGTGAGCTCAACCGATCCACCCGCCTCAGCCTCCCAGAGTGCTAGGATTACAAGCGTGAGCCACCACACCCGGCCGGACAAAGAAACTTTTGATCAAAGGCCACATGGAAACAAAGAACAACTAAGATTTTGCTTAGAGAGTAAAAATGTCCAAACTGCATTTTAAAAAATTTTTAATTGACACTTAGAGAAAAATTTGAGGCAGAGAAGTACCATATGATATTATTATTTTTTTTTTTTTTTTGAGACAGAGTCTAGCTCTGTTGCCCGGGCTAGAGTGAGTGCTGTGGCGTCAGCCTAGCTCACAGCAACCTCAAACTCCTTGGCTTACGCGATCCTCCTGCCTCAGCCTCCCGAGTAGCTGGGACTACAGGCATGGGCCACCATGCCTGACTAATTTTTTCTATATATATTTTTAGTTGGCCAGATAATTTCTTTTTATTTTTAGTAGAGACGGGGTCTCACTCTTGCTCAGGCTGGCCTCGAACTCCTGACCTCGAGCGATCCACCCGCCTCGGCCTCCCAGAGTGCTAGGATTACAGGCGTGAGCCACTACACCTGGCCTGATATTATTCTTAAAATTGGAAAACACAAAAAAGACAAATGGGGAAAGTAGAGTTCCCAGGACCCGGCAGCCTGACGGTGTTGAAATTGGAAATGCCGCCCTGGCTGCGCACGTCGGAGGCCCAGGAATAAGGAAAGGGCCGTGGAGGGGGCATGAGGGGCCACTGATCACGTGGACGTGGCCCCTTGTGGGGTCCAGGGCTGTGGCAGCCACGGCCTCCAGGGCCGTCTCCCCCCCTGGAAGTGCAGGGCTGGGACTGGCTGGAACCCCCTCTGCTCAGCCTTCCCCGGCCCCTCAGGGGACGGCAGAGGTGAGGGGCAGGGGGCAGGCGCGGTGTGGGGGTAGGGGCCACAATCCGCAGACAGGGCCCAACAGGGACCCAGAGCTCGGTGGGCACCGCCAAAGGCCCTCGGACCCTCGAACCCTGTGCCCAGCAGCCCCTGAAGGCTCCCACCCCCACACTGCTCCCTCTCTGTCCCTGGAGAGAGCAGGGGCAACCCCGCAGTTTGGACCCCACGAGAGCAAACTGAGTCAGGGGCCAGCCACTCAGACCCCGCTGGGAGGGACTGCACAGACCTGGGGGTGACTTGTGAGGTGGGGGCTTGTCCTCCATGCCAGGGCAGGCTCCGGGCAGCGGGTGAAGGAGCACGAGGTGTGGGGTGGGGGCGAGCCCAGGGCCAGTGGGGGCTCCCGCGCCGGCGGCAGGGCCTTTCCAAGAGCCCCCCCCCCCCATTGTGTACTCCAGTGTCACCCAAGGAGACGGCAGCACAGCACCCGCCAGGGCCGGGCGGGGCACACGCCGGCCTCGGCCCTCACTTGCTGCTCCGTCCCGTAAGCCAGGATCGCACCCAGTGAGCTCTCGGAGCTCATCTGCCGTTTCCTTATGATCTAAGTGAGACCACTTGCTTCGAACAAGCCTTCAAGCTCCTTCTCTTTCTCCCGAGGGCGTGAACGGTCACCCTCAGCGAGGCAGGCGGCGTCCCCTGCCGTCTGCGCTAGATGCGCCGTGGCCCACACCTGGCTGTTAGGGAAAGTCTGACGTGTCCCTCCTCCCGTCCTACAGACGCGTGAGCAGCTCCACGCAGAAGTGCAGCGGGCGCAGACGCGCATCGAGGACTTGGAGAAGGTGCTGGCGGAGCAGGGGCAGGTGAGCCCGTGACCGTGGGGGCCCGGCCCCTGAGCAGCCTCTGCCCACCTGCTGGGCTGGGGGGCATCCTCGTTGGGGGGGGGGGTGTCCTCGGGGCAGGAGGGCCCGCGGAGCCCGGCCCGTGGCCGTCCTTGATGCCAACCGCTGGGCGGGCAGACAAGACGATGACATGAGCCACAGACATGCTGTGTTGCCGCCATCCCAGATTTCAGTGCCGTGGCAACCATAACCACCCCCGGGCACGTGTGGGCCTGCAGGCGAGGACCCACCCTGGCCATGCGCAGCCCCCGAGGACCAGCAGGCCTGTCCCCAGACGTCCAGGGTGAGGTCCCTGAGGCGCATCCGACGCTCCAGTCGTCTCCCGGATGCTGCTGGAGAAGAGTGGCCGGTGGCTGGGACACAGGAGGAGCAGGGGGGGAGGACGACGAGGGCACCACCCTCTTTATGTGCGGAAGTGACGCCATTAAACCTGCTCAGAATTCCACAGATGACTCTGGGGAGAAGAAATATTTGGTGAAGCCCGGTTTCTGAAGAAGCCGACTCTCCTCATGACACTTCATGCTTAAAAATGCTGCCGGTGGGGGTGGACGTGAGGCCGTTTGGTGCAAGACTGTGCCCAGGACACTGAGCCTCCGAGACAGAGCTCGGGTGGCTGCTCAGCGGGGCACAAAGCCCGACGCCCACCCCGGGACTGAGCGTGACGTGGACGGAAACCCGCCCTGTGGAAAGTGTCCCCCCTGCCTGTCCAGACCCTTCAGCCCACGGGCTCAGTGGCTCTGGGTCAGGGTCCCCTGCACCGTGACGTCCACACGTGCCTCTGGGCACCTGGCCGGGGGCTGCGGGCCTGGGTGCTGTCCCATGCAGTGTCCTGCAGTGTCCTCCTGAGGCGGGGCTGCCCCCCAGGACCCTCCGGAAGCCGGAGAAGTCGTAGGTTTGCGTCGTCTGTGTGACACCAACTGTCACCAGGCGGGTGCTCCAGAAGCTGGTGTGGACCCCCGTGTCTCCTCGAGGCACAGGTGAAGCGTTGGCGTCACGGTTTTCTGCTGATTGTTTATCTCTGTGTCCACTCTGTTTTCAAGGATATGAAGTGGATTGAAGAGAAGCAAGCGCTGTATCGGAGAAACCAGGAACTGGTGGAAAAGGTGGGCCAGCGCCCCGTCCGGGGGTCTGGCAAGGCCTGCTCGGCGCTCAGGGGGTGTGGGGGTTTGGGGGTGCAGGCACAGGGCCCCTTGTGCGCTGCCCACTCCCATGGGAGCCCCCCGAGGAGCCTGGGCCACCTCACCCTTTGGAAGGCGTGGGACTCCCACATCAGGTTCACTTATTAGTTCAGTTTAACAGTCCCTTAACTAACCAGGTAAATTCTGGAAGGCAGCAATGGCCCCCGGCCCTTCCATGGGGCACAGCGTGGGCTCCAAGGGGCACCAGGGAGTGGCTCGGAGACCCTCATCCTCAACACCACCCCTCGCCGGGCCCTGCTCAGCCTGGCGGGCTCGGCGCCACCTCCCTGGGCTCCCTGCGCCCTGTGCCCGGCCCTCCCCGTCCAGCCCCCACCCTGCTTAACCAAGGGGGTCCCCCAGCCTCACCAGGATGGACCCAAATGCACTCAGGCTGGAGTGCGGGTTCAGGGCCACATGCGACGGGGCCAGCAGCCGTCCACGTGGCCGGAGTCCACCTCCTGCGCCCTCCTTGCCCCGACCAGCGTCTGTCCTGCAGATCAGACACATGGAGGCAGAGGAGGCGCGGCTGAGACACGAGGTGCAGGACGGGAGAGACCAGAACGAGCTGCTGGAGTTCAGGATCCTGGAGCTCGAGGTACCTGGGTGCCGGGAGTGGTGGCGGCCAGGGTGCTCCTGCTCAGGGCCGGTGTGGCCGTGGGCTGTGACGGGGGCTCCTGTCCTCGGGCCTCCCAGCCTGCACCAGTTTTGGAACACGGGCCCACGAGGCCAGGTTGGACCAGCACGTCCCTTGCACGAAAGACCCGGCCACCCGGGGGACGCAAGCCACGGAGCTCATGCCACGAAGGGCCAACAAGAGCAGGACAAACGACAACACTAGTGTCATGTCCAGACCTGTGGGGCCCCAAGACACCAGGGCAGTGTCCTCAGCGTGTCCCTGTGGCTGCAGCTGCATCTGGTGACAACGCGCAGCAGGGACAATGCCCAGACCTCAGCCGTCAGCCCAGTAGACGCTTGTTTCTTGCTCACAGAAGCCCTGGAGTGGGGGACAGCGGGCACCACACAGTGACCAGGGACCCTCTGGCTGGGCCCTGCCGTCCCTGGCCTCATACCCTCTGCCATGACCTGCCGGGGGTGGGAGGGTGGGCAAGGTTTCTGCGGGGAAGGTGGGGCCGGGTGTGGGTGGCCATGTCACTGCGCTCACCTCCCGCTGCCAGGCCAGGGGGAAGTGGCCCTGCAGGTGCCGTGCCCCCGGCAGCCCCACACAGCGCCAGGGCCTCCATCTCGGTTCAGCAGCTGGACCCGACTCAGAATCCAGATGGATCTGCCCCAGAGTCCTCCTGGTCACCCATGTGGGTGACCGTCCCCTTGGCCTCTTTGGCTCCTATACGTGGTCCTGCTGTAAGGATGGTGGCATAACCACCAGCCCATGTCCCAGGGGGCTTGTCTGGCCAGGCCTGTGGTTGACACTCAACCTGCAGCCGACCCTTGAGCCTCCCAGAAGCCCTGGGAATCGCTAGTGGATGAGCAAGTGGCCTTGGGTTGGGGACTGCCAGGGCCACGCAGCCAGGTGAAATGGAGCCGGAACCCCACAGCCTGGCTGGGGCCGGCCAGTCCACTGGGCTCTCTCGGGGGCACGTCTGGTGAGGGTTCTGCCCCTGCATGGCTGGCCCTGGGCTTTGCAGAAACTATTATGGCGGCTCCTTGTTTGGTGGGCTTGGCCCATGTCCTCAGGCCCCAGCACAGGCCCCTGGGAGGGAGGAGACAGGAAGGGAGCAGCCCACCAAGCCCAGCCTTCTGCTCTGTCCTAGGAGAGGGAGAGGAAGTCACCCGCCATCAACTTCCACCACACGCCCTTCGTGGATGGGAAGAGCCCCCTCCAGGTGTACTGTGAGGCCGAAGGCGTGACGGTGAGCCCTGCCCCGCCCAACCCCGCCACCCCACCCCCTGGGCCGCTCACCTCCCGCCTGTCCCTCTCCTTGCCCCTAGGACATCCTGGTCCCTGAGCTGATGAAGAAGCTGGACATCCTGGGGGATAACGCCGTAAGTGTATGTTGCTCTCCTGACTTGTGCATGCCTCCTCACACCCACGCCCACCACCCTGCCCGCCCTCCGACCCCCAGCCCTGCAGGCCCCACCCATTCTTCCCTGGACCCCTGCCCCAGGCCCTCCCCAGGGCCCAGGCCTGTCTGCGGTGGGACCCCTGGGGCATGGGAGGTGCCCACTCCTTTCTCCTATCATTCCTGCGCCCCTCGGGGCCTCTGCTGTGTACACTCCAACTCCTCCAGCCAGTGACACCTCCAGTCACGTGGTCCTAGTCCCTGGAATTTCTATTTTTCTACTCTTCCGTACCCTCAGTGGGGAGGGGGGCTGTTGCTCTTAGACACACCAAGATGCTAGGGGTTCCCCCTTCCTTGGTTTTGGGGAAGAAACAGAGTCCATAGATAAATCCCAAATCTCATTTGGGGCAGAGCTCTAATTTTTGTGGCAAAATCCTCAACAGAATATTAATTCCTAAGTAGGCAAAGTAACTTCACCTCTTAATCCCACCCTCCATCCATCCATCAGCCCTTCATCCTTCCTCTAGTCACCCATCCTCAATCCATCCTCTATCCTCCATATATCCTCCATCCATCCTCCATCTACCCATCTTCCATCCACCCATCCTCGATCCATCAGCCCTTCATCCTTCCTCCATCCACCCACCCTCCATCCATCCTCCATCAACCCATCCTCCATCCATCCATCCTCCATCCTCTATCCACTCATCCTCCATCCATCTATCCATCCATCCTCAGTCATCCCTCCATCCTCCATCCACCCTCCATCCGTCCTCCATCCATCCATCCATCAGCCCTTCATCCTTCCTCCATCCACTTATCCTCCATCCATCCTCCATCCACTTATCCTCTATCCATCCTCCATCCTCCATCCATCGATCCATCCATCCCCAATCATCCATCCGTCTTCCATCCATCCACCCTCTATCCTTCATCCATTTATCCTCCATCCATCCTCTATCCTCCATCTATCCTCTATGCATCCTCCATAATCCATTCATCCTCCATCCATCCATCCATCTATCCTCCATCCTTTATCCTTCATCTATCCTTCATCCATCTTCTATCCAATCATCCGTCTTCTATCCAATCAGCCATCTTCTATCCTCCATCCTCAATCCTCCATCCATCCATCATCCCACAGTCATTGACCTCTTCTATCCTCTCTGTGCAGGGCCCTGTGTTGACAGGGTCCCTCCCTTCCTTGCCTGCCCATCACCTAGAGCAGAGCAGAGAGATGCTTTCAGCAGGGAGGCTCTCCTGGCTGTGGAGAGACCTAGGAGTTCCATCAGAGCTGTAGGTAGCAGAAGCACTACCCCACAGCAAGGTTGTCTATCGGCATGACATGCACCGGAGTCCCGCCTGGGCATCAGCCCCATCGTGGGTTGTAGGGAACCTTACTGGGCCACCCTTTGATTCACAGCTGGAGAAACTGAGGCCCCAGAGGTGCCTGCCCAGGGTAACAAAGCCAATGTAGTGGCAGAGTCAGGGGCACGCAGCTCTGCCAGTCCTGTTTCAGGGCTCCTCCCCAGCCCTATAGCTGTCCCCCTGAGGTTGCTACTGAGTGTGACTTCCTTGGAGCCATCATGCTGCCTCTGAGGTCATTCTTCACTGAGGACAGGGACAGAGAAGGTTGGGGACTGGAGGTTTTACACTCAGGAGACCCTGTGGATACTCTTGGCAGCTCCTGCTCATGGGCCGAGGGGCGTCCCTTCGGGTCTGACTGTGCAGTTGTTGTTGAGCAAAGGTCACGTGCATGTCATGACCCAGCGCTGTGCTCCATGGAGCCTGAGCTCTTGGGTCCCCTCCTGAAGCACAGAGTGGCCCAGCTTGTGAGGAGGCAGATGACCGTCACCTTCACAGCCAGGGCATGCCAGTGCTGTGGCTGCTGTCCCCAGATCCTCCTCCAGTCTGGCCATGTGGACACCTAAGCCCCAGAGCTTCTCCTACCTGCCTCAGTTTCCTCAGGAGCCAGGACCAGGAGAGGAGAGAGGCTGGGGGTGCAGAGCAGCGGCCCACCCTCCCTGGCAGGCAGCGGCACTCTCTGCCCCTGCACCTGGGCTGCAGAGGGGCCGGGACAGCTGGGGAAGGAAGAGCAGAGCTGCGAGGGCGGAACAGACAGCACTTTGCCAAGGCTGGGGCATCGGGACAAGACCACCGCCCAGAGGGAGTCAGAGGGCCAGGCTGCCAGTGGGAGGGATGTCTGGGTGGGTCCCCCAGTCACCCTGGAGCCACCTCCTCACCCTCCCTGACTCCAGCTCCTGGGGGAAGGCTGTGGCCCGCCCAGCCCGCCCTGACAGCGGGAGGAGGGCAGAGCTGCCTGTGCCTGCAGCAGCTGGTCAGCACCCGCCCACGGGAGACCCTGGTGCTGACTCTGGGGTGGGGGCCTGCAAGAGACACCTGCCCTGAGGGACTCACTCTAGGCAGCGACCACAGGGCAGGGCTTTCTGAGTGACCCGGTCCTGAGTCAGGGAAGTTCTTAGGGTGGACTGTGGTGACCCTGCTCCTCACCCCTGCCCCTGGCTGTCCCACAGGTTGGGGCCACACAGTCCTGGCCCTGGGGCAGGTGGAGTCGGGGCTGAGCATGGGGAGTGCCCACGGCCTGTGAGGGTTCTCCTGTGGCCCCAAAGCCAGGCTTGCCCTGCCCAGAAGGACCACCCAGTGGGCTTCTTGGGAGGAGGCATGAATGAAACGTGCAGAGAAAAGGCAAAAACCACCAGAGATTAGACCCATTTCAAAGCCATGTATACTTGATCTTCCCTCCACCATTCATAGTGGTGTTTTAATAATTCGTGGCTGTGCATGCAGAGTGCTGGCTTCAAACAAAGCGGGGACGGAGGCAGAGAGTGGGGCAGCGTCTGTCGCTGGGACACAGTTGCCACATGCCTGTGCCAAGCCGCCACTCTGCCTCAGCTGGTGCCAGACCTGAGAGATGGGAAATGGACAGCGCCCAAGGGAACGAGGCCGCGAGTCAGGGGCGTCAGAGACCGGGGTGCCTCTGTCACAGCCTCTGCTAGCTAAGGCCCAGCCCCTCCCATCAGCTTCACTGTGCATCCACCATTCAGCCCCCGCCCCAGCCCAGGCACTGCCTCTGACTGTCCCCATGTTCTGCTTCTGGGTGCAGAACCTGACCAATGAGGAGCAAGTGGTTGTCATACAAGCCAGGACAGTCCTGACCTTGGCCGAAAAGGTAACAGCACTTGTGTGGACGCTTGGGAGAGGGTGGGGCCCCGGGGGTCTCCTGCCCTGCTCAGCTCAGCTCAGAGGTGTTCCCCTGGGAGGGGCGTGTGCAGGGTTGGGTAGGGGGTCCACTAAGTCCTGTCTGCTGGGGAGACCTGGCACACACAGGTCACACAGCACCCACTGCGCGTGTTTGCAAAGGATGGATTCAGCTGGGCTTTGCCCTGACGCCTGCTCTGCCTCGGTTTCCTCCCAAAGGCTGGAAGGTGTGGTGGGTCTGGGCGTTCTCTGTTCCACCTGCCAGAGCCTTCTTCTGGGGGCTTCCCGGCCCCCAGGCCTGGTGGGCCAGGCCTCCCACAGCAAGGAGAAGGGGTGCTCCTGGCACACAGGGGCTCGGGGAACCAGGCCCCGCTCCCCGCCTGTCCCGGCAGCGCTCTGCCCATAGATACGCTCCTGCTGCAGCCCGGGCACATCCGTCCTCTCCCTGGGCATGCGTGGTGGGCAGGCTTCCTGGACACCAGGCAGTGGCTGGGGCGGGGCCCAGGCTGGCCAGCCCCTGAGTGCCCAGTGCTCACGCCGCCAGCCCAGCCCGGCGCCCCGGCAAGGGCCGAGCTCTCCCTGCCCAAGGAAGGGAAGGAGGAAGACCCAGGCCTCTGGGGGTCCTCTCCAGCGGTCCCCACGGAGCGGGGGGCAGGGGATGGCGTGGGTGCCAGTGTGGGTGCCCGAGGGGTCACTGTCCTGCTTGTTCTGCTCGTGCCCAGTGGCTGCAGCAGATCGAGGAGACAGAGTCGGCGCTGCAGCGGAAGATGGTGGACCTGGAGAGCGAGAAGGTCGGTGGGGTCCCCTGTGTGGCCTGGCAGCGTGGCGTGGCTGGGGGGCTGCCACGGCCGACACCGTCCTCCCGTGTTTCAGGAGCTGTTCAGCAAGCAGAAGGGCTACCTGGACGAGGAGCTGGACTACAGGAAGCAGGCCCTGGACCAGGCCCACAAGGTGAGAGACACGAGGGTGCTGGCCCCGGGCTGGGGTTTCCGGTAGAAATGCGCCAAGTCGTGCACACGCCCCGTGGCGGCTCAGGCCCTGCGTGGGAGGCACCGGCTCAGTGAGGGTCACTCTCCACCCTTCCCCCGCGACCCCCTGCTCAGTGAGTTCTGAGACACATGAGCCGACCCACACGCATATGTGCAATGAGGTGATAAAATGGAGTTCACTGAAAGTGCAATAACGAGTTGATTAGACACGTTGGATGTTTGCAAGGAACACGCTCCTGCTGGTCTCCGGCCTCTGTTCGCGGCCCTCTGAGAAACGCAGGTCGTGCCTGTGCTGTGCATGTGCGGCCGCTGCTCCTGCCGATGACCCCAAGTGCCCCATTTGGGGTGAACACGGGGGTTCCAGAGAGGCCCCTTAGATGCTTATTCCGTCACCATGAATCGGTCCTTACTGAAACCATTTTGAGGACGTGACAAGAAATTTCTGTTTCAAGATGGTGCATGGAACCCAAACTGAGTCTTGCGTCACAGCTCAAGTTAGCACAACGCGGGCTCGGGCCGTGCAGCTGGGGGCTTCCTAGAGGCACCGAGGCCCGCACTTCCTCCCTGGCGGTTAGTGACGCCTGTCCGTTGATGCCACCGTGCAGGCTGCGTGCCGGCCTCCCCTGACTGCTGAGTCCTCGCAGGCAGCAGCTGGCTGTGGCGCTGGCTCAGTGAAGCCGGGCAGTGGCCCAGGGGGTGGCCGCATGGTGGCTGAAGGCGGGTGTGGGTTTGGAGCCTGACAGCTCTGAGCTTTGCCCGTGTGGCCACTCGCCAGCCAGGAGACCCAGGCCAGTGACTCGGCCCCTTGTGGTACAGAGATGTACTAATTCCCGTCTCCTGGAGCTGTCAGGAGAGTAAAAGCGAAAGTGGTCATGATGGCTTAGCCAACAGTAGCTGTTGCTGCCCACTGTGGGAGCTGGCAGCTCCGTGTTCCCGCCATCCCCATCGGGTGGGGCCTCTGCCTGAGCTGAGAGTGGGTTTCCTGGGGGGCTGGGGAAGCTCCCTCCGCTGGCTGGGGTTTTCCAGTGGGGCTGGGACAGGAGCAGGGGGAGAGGACAGGTGGTCTCCTGACCTTAGAGGGTGCTCGGGTCCCTCCATGCCTCCCTTACCTATGCTGCACAGGGCAGGACAGGGACGGGTGTGACCACCATCCGGGGCTCTGCTATCTTGATGGTGATAGTGATGGTGATGGTGGTGATGGTGATGATGATGGTGGTGATGGTGGTGGTGATAACGATGGTGATGACGATTGTGATGGTGGTCATGATGGTGGTGATTATGGTCACGATAGTGATGGTGGTGATGATTTTGGTGATGGTGGTGGTGATGATGATGCTGATGAATATAGTGGTGGTGATGATGGTGGTGATGATTTTGGTGATGGTGGTGATGATGGTGTTGATGATGGTGGTGATGATTTTGGTGATGGTGGTGATGATGGTGATTGTTGATAGTGATGAGAAGGTGGTAATGGTGATGGTGGTGGTGGTGGTGATAACGATGGTGATGACGATTGTGATGGTGGTCATGATGGTGGTGATTATGGTCACAATAGTGATGGTGGTGATGATTTTGGTGATGGTGGTGATGGTGGTGATTGTTGATAGTGATGAGAAGGTAGTGATGGTGATGGTGATTGTGATGGTGGTCATTATGGTCATAGTGATGGTGACGAGGGTGATGGTGGTGATGATGATGCTGATGAATATAATGGTGGTGATGATGGTGGTGATGATGGTGATTGTTGATAGTGATGAGAAGGTGGTAATGGTGATGGTGGTGATGGTGGTGATGGTGGTGGTGATAACGATGGTGATGATGGTGACGATGATGGTGGTGATGGTGGTGCTAGTGTTACAATGAGAGCCTACCCACGAGAGCCCTTCCTACGTGGCAGGCGCTGGTCTGGGCAGCCAGGCACAAAGAAGCTGGTGACCTGCCTGAGGCCACTCGTCAGAGTGGGGGCAGGAGTCAGATCTTGGTGTTCCTCTCCAGTGCCCACAGCCATGGCCGCCACACAGGTGACTCTCCTCCCTGCACCTGAGGGTGCAAGTTCCGCACGCAGAGGGGCCGGGGCTCACACACAGAGCCCTGCAGAGCAAGCAGCAGCCACACCTGGCACCTGGCGTCCCAGACGGGGGTGTGAGTCCCATCAGTGTTGCCATGGAAACCAGTGTGATCCATGGGAGGCTTTGGAGGTAGGTTACCTGGGTTTGAGACCGGCTCGGCCAGTAAACACTGTGAGGACTGGAGATTCCTGTGAAACGTGTGGCACGGGGCCTGGCCCACGGCCAACCACGAATGACCCTCCTGTTGTTACTGCTGACACCGCGTGTGTGCACGCTTGTGTGGGGCAGCTCGTAAAGCCCCGGCCAGACCTCCTGGGCTTCAATGTTTACGAGCTCAGCCCCAGGAGAGTTGCCCCAGCAGTGGCGAGACTTGCGTCCCTCCAGGTGTCCCTGGACCCTGCGCAGTGCAGGCCACGTCCACACATCCTGCTCTGGTGGGGGCAGCCCCCAGGCCCAGGCTGCTGTGGTCTTGGCTTCTTAGCAGTCATCATGGCCCTGCATGCTCTGGCCAGAAGGAAGCCGGTGCAAGGAGGCCTGTGGGGGTTCGTTGTTGAACACAGAGCTGAGGCCCTTGCCGGCCAGGCTGGTGACACTGCCGGTGCCCCCAGGCCATTCTTCACACTGCAGCCAGTCTGACCCTCGTCTGCCTACCACCCTCTGGGGCTCCCAGACACCCTTGGGATGAAGAGAAAACTCCCTGCTATAGCCCTGCAGGGTCTCAGCCCCTGCTTCCCTGCTCTAGCCCAGCCTCCACCCCCCGTGGCCCCCTGGCCTCTACTCCCTGGCCTCCTCACACCCCATCATCTGTCCTTGCTGATCCCTGGCCCAGACAGGTTCCCCCCATGATGGCAGAAAACCCTCCAGAACAGGGACCTCCCGTCAGCATCAGAGCCCACATCGCTGCGTGAGTCAGGAGGACTGGGGTCCGGCTGCCAGCCTCCCTGGGGATCTGTCCAGTCGGAGGCCTGTCTGCTGCCATGGAGCCACCCCTGCCTCTGCTGTCCCCTCCTCCTGGAACACCCGCCTTCCCTCTGCTGCTTGTCCCTCACTGATGTGTCACATCTTGGCCTAGCACATCACCCCTGCTGGGGAACTGTCCAGCCAGTGTGAGCCCTGACGTGCTCCAGTCCCCCTGGGCCCACCCCAGCACAGAAGGGGGTCTGTCCTCTGAGGCAGGCAGGGGCCACGTGCATCTGTCACCAGCTCGCCTTCCAGTGCAGCAGGAGGCCTGGCACGGCAAGTGCTGAGTTGGTGAAGAGGGACGTGAGTGGGCAGGGTAGAGAGGGGACTTTCAGATCCAGCCAAAATTGAGATAGGGGAGAGGGAGGAAAGAAACATACTTCTTTTTTTATACGGCCTTTTTTCTGAATTAAAGTAACAAATGTGCAATTTTGATTTACAACACAGAAAAATCCAAGAAAGAGAAAAATGCATCCAAGCCCAGCACACAGAGAGAGAATATGGACATTCTGATTTCTCTCCCTCTAGGGGTTCTGTTTTTTGTTTTTTGCGTTTTTTTTGAGACAGAGTCTCAGTCTGTCACCCTGGCTAGAGTGCCGTGGCGTCAGCCTCGCTCACAGCAACCTCCAACTCCTGGGCTCAAGTGATCCTCCTGCCTCAGCCTCCCGAGTAGCTGGGACTACAGGCATGCGCCACCATGCCCGGCTAACTTTTTCTATATGTTTTTAGTTGTCCAGATAATTTCTTTCTATTTTTAGTAGAGACGGGGTCTTGCTCTTGCTCAGGCTGGTCTCGAACTCCTGACCTCAAGCGATCCTTTCGCCTCGGGCTCCCCGAGTGCTGGGATTACAGGTGTGAGCCACCACGCCCGGTAAGGGGGTTCTGTCTTAGGGTAGACAAACATGTACACATACGGTATTTCCCCACAACTGGGATCCCCTTATGCCTGTTTGTAGCTTGCTTTCTGAGGCTTTTCATTGGAAGTAGTGATCGTGCAAATGGTATGAAATTTGAAAGGCACAAAAGGACGTTTCCCTCCCATCCCTGCTCTGTGGACGCCGGGCCCCGCACAGACGGGACCTCTCCCCGGTTCTTGACACCTTCCGGGAGGTGCCAGCGGAACCACACACACACATGTGCTCTCCTGCCTTTGCATGGTCGGCCTTAAAGCCCGAACGGCAGTGTCTGTATGCGCTGCAACACGCCTGCCTTCACCCGACTGCACACAGCAGGGGCATGTCCAGTGGAGGAGGGACTGGGTGTGAGCATACCCTGGTCTACAGTGCTTGATTGTGAACAGCGGGTTGTGCCCACACCTTTGTTTTCACCCGCAATTCGTACGCATTTCTGACGTCTCAGCACACAAATATCAGGGTATCTGTCTGTAGGAAAAGTTCTTTTGCTTGGCCAAAGGGTGTGCACACTTAAGATTTTGTTAGGAATTGCCAAATTTTTCTCCCCATAGTTTGTACGACTTACACCCCAAACCTCCACCACGGCAACCGTTTGGGTCCTTCCCAACCCGTTCAGGGAAAGATGGCTCCCAGCGCTCGGGGGGGCCGTGGCGGGTGCGTCTCCCAGTAATCTCGGAGCCTGGCACCTTTGCGTGTAACTCCAAGCCGTTTGTATTTCTTGTACCTGTTCATCTCCTGTCCCCACTTTTCCATTATGTTGTTGGCCTTTTCCTCCCAGACTGGCAAGAGCTCCTGGCAAATTTAGGCAGCCAACCCTTAGCCGCCCTCTGCAAATATCTCCCTAGGTTGTCAGGTGTTCTTTGATTTCCCCCGTTGTTTTGAGGGCCTCGCAGAGTCTTTGTAATGTTTACAGGGTCTAAGTTTTATGTCATAATTTCAAATTCCTCCTTCCCAAGATTGTGCCAAAGATGTCATGTGCTCTCCAGCATGACCGTGAGGTGCAGGGTGTGGGGTGCAAAGACGAAACTGAGCTGTTGACCCAGACAGTAGCCGCGCTGCCCTCGTCTCCTCGGCCCCCGGCTTTTCTGTCCTGGCTACATGTCGCAATTCCCACTGTGAGACTGTGTTCGAGTATCGCCCAGGGCCTGAATCCCTCCAGGGGGCGGGTGGCTTGTCCCCAGAGTGTCCTGGGGCCCCTCCCTGACCTGTCCAGAACGCAGCCAGAGGCTCGGGGCGCTTGGTGTGCGAGGGCCCCCTCCCCTGCCGGGGCGAGCACACGCCCACTGGGCGCCCGAGCCGACAGGAAACCTGGGTGTCCGCTAACGTTTCAGAAGGTCCCATCAGCGCAGTTCAGCTTTCCCTGACGCGTCTCTCTGCCACCTCCCCCACGGCCGTCCCTGGGCCTGCGCAGCAGCCGACCCGTCAGTGGATCAGCCACAGCCCACCAGGGAGCCGAGTGGCTGCTGTGGGACCCGGCCTTGATGTGCGATGACCAGAGGGGGTCCTCTTCCTGTGTGACGCTGGGGGGCCACTTCCTGTGGGGTGCTGGGGGGGGCCACTTCCTATGTGGCGCTGGGGCGGCTGCTTCCTGTGTGGTATTGGGGGGCCACTTCCTGTGTGACGCTGGGGGGCCTCTTCCTGTGTGACGCTGGGGGGCCACTTCCTGTGTGATGCTGGGGGGCCACTTCCTGTGGGGTGCTGGGGGTGCTCTTCCTGTGTGACGCTGGGGGCCACTTCCTGTGTGACGCTAGGGGCCACTTCCTGTGGGGTGCTGGGGGTGCTCTTCCTGTGTGACGCTGGGGGCCACTTCCTGTGTGACGCTAGGGGCCACTTCCTGTGGGGTGCTGGGGGTGCTCTTCCTGTGTGATGCTAGGGGCCACTTCCTGTGTGACGCTAGGGGCCACTTCCTGTGTGACGCTAGGGGCCACTTCCTGTGGGGTGCTGGGGGGCCACTTCCTGTGTGATGCTGGGGGGGGCCACTTCCCGTGTGACACTGGGGGGCCTCTTCCTGTGTGACGCTGGGGGGCCACTTCCTGTGTGATGCTAGGGGCCACTTCCTGTGTGACGCTAGGGGCCACTTCCTGTGTGATGCTGCGGGGCCACTTCCTGTGTGACGCTGGGGGTGCTCTTCCCGTGTGATGCTGGGGGGGGCCACTTCCCATGTGACACTGGGGGGCCTCTTCCTGTGTGACGCTGGGGGGCCACTTCCTGTGTGACGCTGGGGGGGCCCACTTCCCGTGTGATGCTGGGGGGGGCCACTTCCCATGTGACACTGGGGGGCCTCTTCCTGTGTGACGCTGGGGGGCCACTTCCTGTGTGATGCTGGGGGGCCACTTCCTGTGGGGTGCTGGGGGTGCTCTTCCCGTGTGATGCTGGGGGGGGCCACTTCCCATGTGACACTGGGGGGCCTCTTCCTGTGTGACGCTGGGGGGCCACTTCCTGTGTGACGCTGGGGGGGCCCACTTCCCGTGTGATGCTGGGGGGGGCCACTTCCCATGTGACACTGGGGGGCCTCTTCCTGTGTGACGCTGGGGGGCCACTTCCTGTGTGACGCTGGGGGGGCCACTTCCCGTGTGACGCTGGGGGGGGCCACTTCCCATGTGACACTGGGGGGCCTCTTCCTGTGTGACGCTGGGGGGGCCACTTCCTGTGTGACGCTGGGGGGCCACTTCCTGTGTGACGCTGGGGGGCCACTTCCTGTGTGATGCTGGGGGGCTACTTCCTGTGGGGTGCTGGGGGTGCTCTTCCTGTGTGATGCTGGGGGCCACTTCCTGTGTGACGCTAGGGGCCACTTCCTGTGGGGTGCTGGGAGGCCACTTCCCGTGTGACACTGGGGGGGAGCCTCTCCCTGTGGGGCGCTGGGGCGGCCGCTTCCTGTGTGGTGCTGGGGGGCCTACTTCCTGTGTGACAATGAGGGGACCACTTCCTGTGTGGTTGTGGGGGGGGCCTCTCCATGTGTGGTGCTGGGGGAGCCGCTTCCTGTGGGACAATGGGGGGACCATGTCCTGTAGGACACTGGGAGTTCACTTCCTGTGTGGTGCTGGGGGCCACTTCCTGTGTGGTGCTGGGGGCCACTTCCTGTGTGCTGCTGGGGTTCCGCCTGCAGTTCCGGCAGGAAGGCCCCTGATTGGCTGTCCCACCTGGGGCGCTTCCCTCTGGACGGCAGCCTGGCCCCTGTTTCTTCCGCCTTTCCCGAGTGTGGGGCCGACGGAGCCCTGGGAGCCCGGGGACGTCCTGCCCTGAGCAGGGGCCCGCAGGGGCTGTGAAGGACACAGGCGCTGTCCAGAGAGTGGCCAGTGAGACCCCACATCTGGGGGACGGGGGGGCCGCGTTCCTGGAGGCCGAGGGAAGGGCGCGGTGACACCCGGCAGGTGTGGGGCCGTGCGAGGCTGCCCCGATCTGGGCTCCGCCAGTCATTTCTAGAAGCCGGAGCTCGTCGTGAGGGCGCCGAGCTCTTCTGCTCTGCGAAGTGGCGGTGTGTGAGCCGGTTGTGACAGCTGGGGACAGTTTATTTTGTGGCTGTCAAGAACAATAAATTGTAACTGAGGCTACAAAAGGTTTTTTTTTTTCCCATTCCCCAAAATTTCTACTGAATCCAAAGGAATTTTCGTAATTACTTTGCCTGAAGGAAAGGAAATATTAATTTTTGAAGGTGTTACAATTTTGAGGGTAAGAAAAGGCCGCTGTAGTTTTCTCAAAGGTCGTATCAATGACATTTCTGGAGGAGAAAGTTTAACGGGACTCCAGGCCAAAGCGGTAAACCCTGGGGATTTATAAAAAGGTGTATTTTGGCTTGTGAGTTATGGCAAAGGAATCGTTTTACCTCGGTCCATGAATCGGACATTTGGGAAGCAGCGTGGGGGGACCCCTGCCTAGTTCCTTCCGGGCTTGCTGTGAGCGCCACGTGGCCAGGCTGGCTCGTGCCCTCCAGGTCCACGTCCTGATGCTCATAGCTCCGTCCTCCCCTGACCCCGCTGCCCGGCTTCAGCCCTGACCGGGGGCCTCTGCGTCCTGGCCCTCACTTGCCCGGGCAGCTCTGTCTTGGGGTCATGTCACGGATGCGGGTCTGTGGCCCTCCCCGCTGCACACCCCTGCCTGCCCCTCTCCCCGACGGTGGCCGCCTGCTGCCCTTCCTGCCAGGCCAGGGCTGTGCAGCCCGGGGAGCTCGGCCCGTCCCGGCGGAGGGGAGGACTGAGCTGTCTCCCTCCCGCCCAGCACATCTTGGAGCTGGAAGCCATGCTGTACGACGCCCTACAGCAGGAGGCCGGGGCCAAAGTGGCCGAGCTGCTGTCGGAGGAGGAGCGGGAGAAGCTCAAGGTGGCTGTGGAGCAGTGGAAGCGCCAGGTCATGAGTGAGCTGCGGGAGCGCGACGCCCAGATCCTGCGGGAGCGTATGGAGCTGCTGCAGGTGGCACAGCAGGTGTGTGCCGGGCGGCTGTGGGGCAGCAGAGCCGGTGGGGTGTGAGGAGCAGGGCTGAGCCTCCCGGGGCAGAGCCTTCCCATGGCCGCACCTCCAGTGGCCACACCTCCCATGACCACACCTCCAATGACAATGCCCTCCAGTGGCCACACCTCCCATGGTCACATCTCTAATGGCCACACCTCCTATGGCCACACCTCCAATGACAGTGCCCTCCAGTGGCCACACCTCCCATGGTCACGTCTCTAATGGCCACACCTCCTATGGCCACACCTCCCATGGTCACATCTCTAATGGCCACACCTCCTATGGCCACACCTCCCATGGTCATGTCTCTAATGGCCACACCTCCCATGACCACACCTCCAATGACAATGCCCTCTAGTGGCCACACCTCCCATGGTCACATCCCTAATGGCCACACCTCCCATGACCACACCTCCAATGACAGTGCCCTCCAGTGGCCACACCTCCCATGGTCACATCCCTAATGGCCACACCTCCTATGGCCACACCTCCAATGACAGTGCCCTCCAGTGGCCACACCTCTCATGGTCACATCTCTAATGGCCACACCTCCTATGGCCACACCTCCAATGACAGTGCCCTCCAGTGGCCACACCTCCCATGGTCACATCTCTAATGGCCACACCTCCCATGACCACACCTCCAATGACAGTGCCCTCCAGTGGCCACACCTCCCATGGTCACGTCTCTAATGGCCACACCTCCTATGGCCACACCTCCCATGGCTGTGCCCTACGGGACCCCACCCCCCACAGCCACACCCTCCGGTGGCCTGTGCACAGCAGGGCTCTCAGGCCACATTGCCTGCCCTGCCAGGGTGGTCTCCTGGGGGGCCTCTAGGTGGCAGCTCCCCTCCTTTGGACCCTGGTGGCCATGTCTTTTCCAGGAGCTGTTTCCCGATGGCGACGGGGTGTCTGGGGGCGACGGCTGGTGGGCTGGGGCAGCTTCTGGTCTTTTCTTGGCCTCAGGCCCTGGGGGCCTGCTCAGTTCTGTGGGAGGGAGGAGCCCTGCAGACTGGACACGGCTCCTCCGTGAGCCGGGCTGGCCTGCACGTGGCATTCAGGGATGTGTCCCTGTTAGTCGCACCCCCGACCCAAAGGCCCGACTGCAGTTCAGAGGGATGGCTGCACAGTGGACGGGGTTGCCGAGGCTGTTGGTGAGCGAAAGTCGGGCACACGCTGCCAGCCTCGCTGCTCGGTGGCCTCTGGCCCCTCTCGTCCCCGGGCAGTCGGGGTGAGGAGAGTCACCTGCAGCCCCCCTGTCCCGTGGGCAGGCTGTGGTCGGAGCTCAGCTGTGTGTGGGATCCCAGGCCCAGGTGTCACCTCGCAAGGGGGGTTTCCTCTGCGACTGGCTCTGTCTGTGGCCTTCTGGCCTCTTGTCCCTCTGCTGTAGTGACGTTTGGGTGAATTAACTCCTTACCGTGTCCGTGGGTGTCTGGCGTTATGATTCCTGGCGTGAAGTTGTGGCGACAGGAGGATACGGTTCCCACACAGGACGCACAGCCACGGGGAGGCCTTCCGCGCTCCTGTTGGCGCCAAGAGCAAACAGAGACGCCCGTGTGCCCAGCGTTGGCCACGGGCCACGTGGGCCAGTGCCCAGCACGCCTGCGGCTCTGTGACTATCTGTCCACCACAAAAACAAGAGCAAGTCTCGAAAGGATTTTTCCCACCTGGTTTCCCAAATACTCTGGCGATTGAGATGTTCTTGCTTTTGGTATTGCAGAGAATCAAAGAGTTAGAAGAAAGAATAGAAGCTCAGAAGAGACAAATAAAGGAACTGGAGGAGAAGGTACTGCCACTCGGGGGCTGTCGTGTCGCTGGGGACTGCCGGGTGGTGGTGGTGGGGGGGACACAGATGGCTCATGGGGCCTCGGGGGAGAGGCCAGCGGCAGGAGCAGGGTTGGGCAGAGGGAAGTTTTGGGCGGTGGCTGCGAGCTCGGGGCCAGGGTTGGACCTGGGTTTAGGAGCCCCTCGCAACACCCCGCTGTGCAGGCTCAGAGGAGCCCCTCCCCTCGCACCCCGGTCCCCACCCCCAGCCGGGCGCTGGACTGACGACCTCGGTCCCGTCTCAGGGCTCCCGCCCTGGGCTGTGCAGAACCACCGGATCCCGCCAAGATCACCACGTGCCTTGGTCTAAAAATCAAATTCCTAAAAGCCGGACTGTGCCTTCCCCTCCCCCGCCCCCGAGATGCGTCATGGGTGCAGGAGGAATCTCCTCTGTCTTGGTCCTCCCAGCGCTTCCTTCCGGGTCCAGAAACTCCTGCTGAGGAGCAGTTGGGCTGGGGCCACACACCGGGGCCAGGCATCTTCGGGTCTCCCAGCTCTGTTCACGCGAGTCACACGACCCAGGGGGAGGAGGCGCCAGAGAGACCCTTGTCCCTGTGGGGCTTCCTGGCTTTTACAGCAGGTCTTTTTCTGCCACTTGGAGCCAGTTGGTGGTTTCTAGGCTCCGACTGTGGCCGCTCCCGCCTGCGGAGTGGATCTCATCAACCGACTGGCTCCCACCGAGTGCTGAGTGAAGTGGCCAGGGGGTCACACCGTCTCGTCCCTTCTGGGGACAACAGGAGGCAGGGGCCAGGCAGGGCATCCTGTGGGCAGCACCTGCTTGGTCCCGGCCTCAGGACCAGCCCACAGACGCCCTGTGCTTGCCGGGAGAGATGGGGCCCTCCAGACAGCTGTCCTCTGACAGCAGGCCTGTCCCCCCCCCACCCGTCCCCACCCCCGTTGCCCCCGCTGGGCCCTTCACAGCCGAGCAATCGTCCTGGTCAAGGCACAAAGCCACATGGGGAACGAGCCCCGAGGGGTGTGCAGGGCATGACCTTTCCCGCCCCAGAGGGGGACAGGCCTTGTGGGGACACATTGCCAGGCACAGCCAGGTGCCTGGTGATGGCAGGAGGGGACATGCAGCTCTTGGGGCTCGAGCCTCGAAGAGGTCAAGGTCTCTCCTCTAAGTCAAATGTCTGTTTCATTTAGTATCTTAGCCTGAGGGCATTTGTTTGGTTAAATACTAGAAAAGTTTTAAATTAGGTGTTTGGGTTTTTGTGTGTGTGTGTGAGACAGAGTCTCGCGCTGTTGCCCGGGCTAGAGTGAGTGCCGTGGCGTCAGCCTCGCTCACAGCAACCTCTAACTCCTGGGCTCAAGCGATCCTCCTGCCTCAGCCTCCCGAGTAGCTGGGACTACAGGCATGCGCCACCATGCCCGGCTAATTTTTTTGTATATGTATTTTTAGCTGTCCAGATCATTTCTTTCTATTTTTAGTAGAGACGAGACAGGGGTCTCGCTCTTGCTCAGGCTGGTCTCAAACTCCTGACCTCGAGCGATCCTCCCGCCTCTGCCTCCCAGAGTGCTAGGATCACAGGCGTGAGTCACCGCGCCCGGCCAGGTGTTTGCTTTTTCAGCCCCAGCTGAAGCAGCTCTTCGTTTCCAGGCAGTTGTGCCGTTGCCACGTCTTGCCGTGTCTGAATTGGGCTGGTCCCAGCCCCCAGCCCCAGATGAGGCATCGGGTGTTAAATGGACTCAGGTGTTGGCTGTACTTTATTCTCATGATGGGACTGAGACCGGGACGTTGTCACTTGGAATGCCCTTCAGCTAAGCTCTCGTGGCCATTAGCAGCCGTGTGGTGCTCTTGCCACGCACTCCTGAGACAGGAGGAGGAAACTGAGTCCCCAAGAGGCTCCCTTTGCCATGCTGGGGGCATGCTGGTGTGTGGCCCCCCACCGGCACCCGCGGCCGGGCTCTAGTGGTGCAGGGTCCCCGAATGCATCCCCCGGGCTGCCAGCACCGTCACCTCAGACCCAGGGAACTGTCACAGCGTCCCCGGCCCAGATTCCTGAGCCGTGTCCTCTCCTCCCCAGCCACGCCGTCTCGCTCTGTCTGTAATCACACGTCTCTGGCGGAAGCACTACAAACTCTTCTTTCTCTTTCTTTTCTTCTGTTTCTCCATCCTCCCTTGTCCTTTTTAGTTTTTATTTTTGTTCTTATTTTTCTCCTTAGCTTTCATTCTCTGGTCGTAGCCAGTCCCGGCACCCTGACCCGGTGAGTATCGCTACTGGGCCCGGCCAGGCTCTGCTGCCCGGACGCCCGGCCCGCGCCACCCACAGCCCCCGCAGAGCTCGCCCCGAAAACCAGACGTCCCTGCTGGGGCCCGGACTCAGAGCCTTCTGCTTCCAGAGGCTGCGAGGGGCACTCGCCTTTCTCGAGAGAAAGGGGGCAGGGCCGGCACCGCCCAGTGCAGGACCAGCCGTGTGCGAGGAGCCCAGGGTGGTTTTTCTGCTTCCGGGCCGTCTTGGCAGGAAGCGGTTCCGGCAGATCGAAGTTGATCTGTCATTTTTCTTTGTCCTTTTCTGGGTGGTGCCAAGCACAAGCTGTGTCCAGAGTGCCCTGGTCCCCACGCTGCTGGCTCTCAGGGGCACCGGAGCAGCACCAGGCTGCAGGGTCAGGGCTGTCACCTGCAGCGGAGCCCACGTGCCAGCATTTGATCATTGCTTCCTTTCCAAGCGACAGGAGAGGACGGGGAGAATAAGGCCACCATTCGTCCCGGCCCTCGGTCCCCGCCCCTCAGAGGGTCCCAGGAGGACTGCCTCTGGGAGCAGGGGTTGCCCTCGCCGCGCACCCCTCGCCTCGCCAGCCTCCTCCGCAGCCCCCCTGACACCTGTGCCCTGCATCTCTTCCCCCCCAGCCCCGCGAGGAGCCGGCGGCCCCTTTCCTCCGGCGGGACCAGAGAGCAGCAGGCGCTGGCAACAGATCGGGGCGTGGTGCTGCCATGCTGAAGCCCCCGGCGGACCTGGTCTCCTCACGCCCGTCCTGCGGAGGAGGAGGGAGATGGCTCTTCGACGGGGGCGGGCTGTCTGAGCCCCGCCGGCCACTTGGGACGAGCCAGTTAGAACTAGTTTGCTGACTTCTTGGGGCTTCTCTGGGAGAGGCCTCCTTGGCTGCTGAGCCCTGGGGTCCCCCGACAGCAGCTGCCGTCCCGCTGCAGGGACGTGCGGGTTCCCTGCCACGCAGGGCAAGAACCGCTTCTGTGCAGGAGCACCCCTCCCTCTCGGTTTCCACAGCAACCATCACCGAGTCTGGAGGAAGATTTTCAGAAACGGCACGGGCTGGTCCCTGGTGACAAGGTGGAGGCTGTGACCTGGGGGTGATCTCCACCCCTGGAGGGTCCCCGGCACCTCAGTGCCCCATGCGGTGCCTCGTTGCCGGGCTCCTGGGCGCCCGCTGATGAACAGACCCCACACCCGCCCTGCTCTGTCCATGTCTCCCCGGGACAGAGAGCCATGGCCACCGCTGGCCGAACGGAGCCGGCAACCCTCTGCGTCCTCAGCCTCCCCGGGGCAGGAAGGCGGAAACCCCGGCCGGAGTGGCCAGCCAGGAGCACCGCGGGCTGAGCAGGGCGGGGCAGGGCGAGGGGGGCAGAGCCGGCCGAGGGAGAAGGACCTCGGGGAACAGGGACGCCGGAGGCAGCGCGGCCCAACCACGGAGGCCCCGGGCACCAGGTGCCACTGGCCTGGAAGGCCCTCGAGGACAGGCCCCAGCTACAGACCAACTGCGGGGTGGAAGCTGGCCTGGCCCAGAGCCTGGAGCCGTGCCCCGAGGCGGTGAGGACAGGTGTGCCTGCGGTGCCACCATGGAGGAAGGGAGCCGGCAGCCCAGATGTCTCACAGGTAAGGTGACGTCACCCCTTGGAGACAGGCTTTTCCTTCCTGCCTGTGGGTGGCTCCTCGGGCGGAAGCACCTGCTCTCCAGCCGCTGTTTCTGCTTCGTCGAAAGTGGCCCCACTGGAGATCGAGTTAGGTTTGCTGGCACCCCCCCCCGCCCCCACCGCAGGGGGGCCCCGAGTCACTGTGTCCCCCACCTTCGCTCTGCACAACCCAGACACCTTGTCCCCGCCCACAGCCACCCGCAAGTGCCCACGGAACATGCACCTGAGCTGCGAGGTGGTCCTGTCACCCCCGTGGGCAGCGAGTGGGTCTCAAAGGTGCGTGGCCATTCCTGCCAATCCCCACGGCCTGCCCGGCCCAATCCCACCACTCCCGGAGCCACCAAGGATGAACGTGTCCTTTATCCTGCGGGGCAGTCTGGGCCCGTGGCCCCCACGCTCAGCAGGACTCCCTGCACCTCGCAGGGCGGCGGGGAGCTCAGCTGGACCCCGCAGGCCCTCCTGTCCCCCCAGGGCTAGGAAGCGTTTCCCTGGGCGGGAGACAATCTCCCTGGCCCTGAGAACACAGGAGCAGTTTGTGCAGAAGCCAAGCGCTTGCCGTCCACGGCTTCCCGTCCACGACACATGTCACCTCCACTGTAAATGCAGAGCCTCATCCTGGAGTGACTCCCCTGGTCAGGGCCCCCATGGGGACGAGGTGGCTCAGCAGGTTTCAGCCTTGGGTGTGTCTGAAAGGCAGAGCCTCTGCTTGGGGCTGTACGTGTCCCCGAAACTGCTGCGTCAGGCCCAGCTGCCCCTGCCTGTGTACGGGAAGGGGCTCCCCACTCGGGGGGTCTCAGGAGTGGGCCCCCAGGCATGGCAGGTCAGCTGACGTGGGGACCCCACGTCCTCACTCAGTTGCTCTCAGGTGGGCACCTGGTCCCTGACACGCCCGCCCTGTGCCGAGGGCTCCCTCCCTTTCTGTCACCACAGACGCCCTAGGCCCACCTCGCACCTGCCCCCGGCCTTCCCCAAGGAGCTCTGCTTCCTTTTGCCGGACGATGGTGTTTAGAAACCAAGGTCTCTGGATCTGGGCGTGCGCGTCACTTCTGGGGTGACATTATTTCTGGGCCCTCTCAAAGATGGAGCTTGGAAATGTGCGTGTGCATGTGCGTGTGCGCATGCGTGTGTACCGACCTATGCACGTCCACACGTCTGTGTGTGTCTGGCCATTTCTCGTCTGTCTCTACTGCAAAACCACCAGTTCACACCGACACCTGCCCCCCCCCCCCGGCCCACAGCGCCAGGCTCCTCCCTCCCTCATGCGCAGCTTCCTCCCTTGGTGTGGGGACACTTGGCTCTCGCGCCCTCGGTGTATCCGCTTGTTTGCCCAGCCCTGGTGCACACAGTCGTTGCAGAATCCCTGACCCCACCCGCTGCGAAGCCAGCGCACGGCATCCGTGGACAGCTGCTCCTGCCGCCAGCCTTGCAGGATCCGGGCGTTTTCCACAATAGGTTCGTTCTTTCTTCCCACCCTCTCCAAGGTGGTGATGTTACCATTTGTAACACAGTCAGCTTTTACAGCTGGCATTTCTATTTGGGTCTCCCCCACGTATTGATTTTTTTAAAAAAAATAACACAGTAAAATTTACTGTTTGTGGTGTGACCATGGAGGTTCTCTGGGTCTCGACACATGCGCGATGGGTGTGTCCACCAGGGTCACAGGACAGACGGTCCCACCCCCCGACTCCCCTCTGCTGACCTCAGCCGTGACCCCCCAAGCCCTGCCCTGACCACAAGCCTGGTCTGTTTTCTGTCGCTGCAGTTTTGCTCTTTCCACACTGTGAAGGGGCCTCGCACAGCACGCAGTCGTGGGACCTGTTCCTCGGTGGGGCCTGGGGCGCGGGGCTTTCCCTCCTCGCTGCTGGGTGGTCTCCCGTGCGCGGTAGCACCGCAGCGCACCGGTCTCTAGCTGAAGGCACCCGTGCTGTTGCCGGGTTTTGTATGAGCGCAGGTTGTCGTTTGTCTCGGTGAATACTCAGGATTGGGATTGTTGGATCACGTGGTAAGTGCTTAACTTTATCAGGAATTATTGTCCGGAGTGGTCGGACCGTTTTGGGTTCCCATGGCAACGCACGGCAGTTCCTGCGGCTCCACCCCCACCTGGCCCGATACCCAGCGTCGTCAGTCATTTCTGTTTCTTTGGTCAGTTCCGGTGGGGTGTAGAGTGGTGTCTTATTTTGGTTTTCAGTCGTGTTTCTGTGATGACTCACGATGCCGAACATCTTTCCACATGTTGACTTTCCATCCTGTGTCGTCTTCGGTGAAACGTGCGTTCAGGTCTTTTGCCCATTTTTGAACTGGGCTGTTTGCTTGCTTCCTGTTGGGTTTTGAGAGTCCTTCCTATCCCAGTGCCTGTCATTACCAGACACACCATTCGGTACTGGTTGCCGCCTCTTTTGTCTTTTTGTTCTCTCAGGAGTGTCGTTTGAGGAGGAGATCTTAGTTCTGATGAAGTCCGCTTTGTCAGCTTTTAAAGACGGGCCGTGCTGTTGGTGTTGGGACTGAGAACACGCTGCCCGACTCAGAGCTCCAGCTACTTTTTCCCATGTTCCCGTGTGCGACGTTGTGGTTTCACGTCTTACGTTAAACACCCACGACTGACTTTGAGTTAATCTTTCCCTGCCGGGCGCAGAACGGATTGAAGCTCACCTGCTGCCGTGAATGTCCACCCCACGTGTCCTTGTCCCCTCCCAGCCCTCGTCCTCTTCTTGATTAAAATCCCCTCTGCTTGGCCCTGTGGTCAGCGCCGTCCTGGCTGGAGTGCCCCGACCCCACCACCGCGCGCTGGGAGGGGACACGGGGTGGGGTGGTGCTGGCGTCCCCAGAGCAGTGGAGCCAGCACATCCGGCACCACGTGACCCTGGGCTGGAGCTGGGTCTCCAGGGACGCGCCTGTCCCAGCTGTGGGTCTGGAAGCTCGAGCTGTGTTAGATTAGCTGTCAGCAGGTTCAGATTTACAGCCCGGCCGGAGCAGGTGCCTGAATGCCAATGGGCGGCTCCGTCTGAGCTCGGTCGCAGATGCTCCTCGTGCTACCACCCAGGCAGGCCCGAGATGAGGCCGTTGCTCAAGCTGCTCTTGTTCAGGATACAGCCACAGTTAGCGAGCATTGTGCACACAAAGGAATAGGAACCTTCATTTTAAAAATATCTCCAATATTCTGCATCATAACCCAACGAAGTTTTCTTTTACTGAATTCGTGTGTATACTGTTAAAGAAAAAGAAAGAGGAACAGAAGGCGACGTGTTTGTCAACAGTTCACCCAAGTGCGAACAATTAGTGCCCTCGGCTGCCCTGTCCCGGGTGGGGGAGGCTCGCTCAGAGCCCCCTGGTGCTGCAGGTGCTGCCTGGCTGTCCCGGGAGCAGAGACCGGCCCCACCCAGGCCCCGCCCAGGCTCCTTGCCGGACCCCCCACCCCGCCATAGGGTAGGAGGGCCAGGTCTGAGGTCAGCTGGGCGCTGGGCTGACGGCAGGTGCATGCCGCCCGGCGTGTCACTTGGTGTCTGCGATTCAGAACCAGCAGCTGGAAGGGTCCCTGCCGACTTGGGGGAGCTTTGCCGGCTCCCCGACAGAAGTGTCTCCTGTTTACTTTCTTGGTGTACAGAATTGCCGTGGTCCCAGTGCTGGCGTGAGCCACGCTCTTGCCGGCAGTCTGTGGTAGCCAGCACGGCCACTTCGTTCTTCCGTTGTGATGGCATTTGTGGCTCCACCACCCACACCAGACACTGACCGGTGGCCCATCCCTCCCCTCCCCCACGGAGCTCCACGCAGAGCTCTGCGGCAGACACGTGTGTTTCTAAAAGGCAGAATCTCTACTGTTCTTTGAATCTTTGTTACAAAGGTGTCTTTCGGATGACGCATGCTTTGCACTTGGTCTCGCTGTGCTGAGCTTCACCCACGTACCACCTGGCATGTGTGACCTCGCCGTGGGCTTTGCCACCCTCTGATGGCATTTGGGCTGTTGGCGCTTTCAGCTGTTGTGACGTCCCCGTGGAGCCTCCTGGGCCGTTGGTGCAGCCGTGTCCCCAGGGGCCTGCCCGGGAGGCGCAGCGAGTCCAGCCTGGGGACACACTGACATTCTTCTCCCGTTCCCCGTGGCTGCGGAGCTCTTTCTTTGTTTAGAATCTTCCTGACTTACCTCACGGCAGAGACGCCTCTCAAACGTGACTCGGTGATTTGCACAAAGTCTCAGATAGAAATTGAACAACTGGCTTGAAGTTGAGGCCGCCCCTCCCCCTTTATTTCTCTATTGTCTGATTCACTCTTCTCGCCAGCAGCGCGAGCCGGGGGCCAGCTGCCTCCGGTCTGCACCGCGGCGTCTTGGCTAAAGCATTAATGGATCCTTTCACCAGCATGACCGTGGGGCCATGAATGCGAGGTGCCATTATCAGAGACGCGGATGTCAGAAAGGATGGCTGGGTGGCATCCCCGCCGGGGCCTGTGACAGCAGCTGCTGTGCCCCAGATAGGACACAGAACGCAGACAGATGGGGAGCGGCAGGAAGTGTGTGCACCGTGCATGTGGTTGTGTGAGTGCTCACACGCCTGTGCATTTGGTCGAGTGTACATGCACACGCCTGTGCATTTGGTTGTGTGGGTGTGTATGCACATACCTGTGCATGTGGTTTGTGTGAGTCCTTGTACACACCTGTGCATTTGGTTGTGTGGGTGTGTGTGCATTTGGGTGCACATGTGTGCCCAGGCAGAGGACTGAGGCTGGGCAGTGGGTTCTGTCCCCGCACGAGATTGCCTGACCGACAGTGGCCATTGTACCTGCATCGAGCTGGCCTCTCTCTCCAGGAGCGACAGGGCAGATCTGGCTTCTGAGTACCCCTGGGCCATCATTGCCTGAAGTGCCCGGCCTGGCTCTGGTGACTCTGGGCTGATGTGGACTTGGTGGGTTCCTGGGTGCTCAGATGGCTGCAAGGGGACCACAGTCAGAGCCAGCGAGTGGCACCAGCCCTGGCCTTCCCTACACTGTGAACAAAGCCCTAGAAGCTTCCAACCCGCCCCTGCCCCTCTCCCTCTCATGCTAATGGCCCTCCCAGGAGCTGGGGCGGGGCTCTGGGTGGGGGCAGGAGAGATGCCCCAGCTCCAGGGTAGTAAGTAGGTGGAGCTGGGGGTGGCAGGGACTCTGTTACTCTGCGCTTGGGGCCTCACACTCTCCAGAGCTCGGGGCTGCGTCCCCAGGGGCTCAGAGCGAGGCTGTGGGTATCACCCGGTCAGTGTGGGCTGAGCCTGCTGCAGCCCCAGGCAGGCTGCACCTGTCGGGCCTGGAATGGCCTGGCGCCACCCGCCTGTAGCAGGTCAGGGGTCATCCACACACAGAGAGGCCGCTGCCTCTTGCAGGTGGGAAGACACAAGAGGCAGAGCCGCCACAGCAGTGGGACCCAGAGGCCCAGTGCAGGCTCCCCTCGCCGCCCCGGCCTCTGCCTTTAAGCAAGACCACCGCGGACCACCACGTACCTCCAGCACACCCAGCACCGGGCAGGATGGAGCCCAGGGCGCTGCGCTGTCCTGTCCCGGCAGACGGCCAGTGTCCTGCAGTGTCCTTCGTCCAGTCTGCCCGGAGCCCCCCGCCCCCGCCCCCGCTATGCAGGGTGGAGCGAGTCGGACCTGCGGAGCAGAGAGGAGCTGTGGGAACCAGGCAGGCCTCCTGGGGGGGCCTCTCAGCCTGCAGCCCCCGCCCCAGCTCGCACAGTTCTGACGCTGGGCGATAGAGGGGCCACCCCCACCCACGGAAGGGAGTGGCCAGTGGGGACTCGGGGACTGTCCTGTCTGCCAGGCTGGGTGGCAGCAAAAGGCAGCGACACCACCAGCCAGGCAGGCCAGGGCCAGGCCGCGGGCGGGCGGGGGGCTCGGCAGACGGGAGAGGTTGCAGCCCCCAGGGCCGCCCTACAGGTGCAGGGGCCACAGCTACAGGGGTCCTGCCGGAGCGAGGGGGCACCGCCCTCCCACTTGCGGGACGGCTCCTGCAGTGGGGGGGGGCCTCGGTAGCGGAGAGGCAGCTCCTGCCCTGCAGCCCGAGTTGAGGGGCCGTGGGGGCCGAGCCTCCAAGACTCCCACCGGGCGTCCTTGTCCAGGGTGGCGTGGTTGTCTGGAGGACTTCATTCTCCCGCAGGGCGTTTCCCTGGCCTGGTGCATCTTTAGAAGAGGGTCAGGTGTCCTCCTTGTCCTAATGGGCAGGACGCCCTCCCCCAGGACCACTCTGATTTCACACTCCCGCTCGGCTTCCCCCCTTCCAGACAGCCATGCACGTGGGCTTGGCCCTGCGCACGGCACAGCAGGGCTGCCGAGAGGCTCTGCCCCTGCACCAGCGACCTGCTTGCTCCTCCCTGTCTAATGGATGGGGCGGCGCGGGGCGGGGGTGGGGAGGGGAATGAGGCATGGCCTCCTGCCCAAGGGGTCTGGGCTGTGGGGGGCACAAGGACCAAATCAAGGCCTGGGTGAGCTTCTCTTCCAGAGCTGCCCCCAGCCCCGCCCTGCAAGCCCATGGCTGCGGGCTGAGGGGGACAGTCCTGGAATCCAACAGGACCAGCTCCCCTCCCAGGCGCTGCTCCCCCACCCTGCAGGTGGGGCCCAGGGAGCTGTGGGTTGGCCGCTCTGGAGGCCTGGGCCCTGCACCCCGCACCTGGGCAGGTAAACGCAGCTGGATCTTTCACTAAAGCCTGAAAACACTCCTATTCTGTCCCTGCTGACAGTAAGACAAGCCTGAGCCCCGTTCCAATTTGTGCAGAGGCAATTTGGGCGTTTTAAAGGGAGAATGGGGGTGGTGCTCAGTGGAGTCAGAGGAGTGAAAAATCACACAAAGTGGGTCAGCAGGTTAGTCGGTGTGACTGTGACCTGCAGCTCGCGGTCTCAGAACTGAGGCTCCTGCCCTCCTGCCAAGGCTGGGAGTCAGCGGCCGTCCTTCCTGACGGTGACAGTTCAAAGGAAGGGCTCGCAGGTCCTTGCCGGAGACTCTTCTGAGCCGGGAGAAACAGGTTCGCAGCTGCGAGCCCTTTTCAGTGAATGCTCCAGGGAGGTCGCGGTGTCGCTGGAACAAATGGGACGCCCTGACAGTGCGGAGCTTCCTGGGGCCGGCGCTGGGCCGTGCCGGGGCTGTGTCAGGTCTGCTGGTGGAGGGGTTTGGACATAGCTGCAGCTCCTGGGCCCCAGGTCCTGCCACGCTGGGTCCTGGTGAGACTGCACACCTGAGACAGGTTCTGTGCCCCCAGTGTCTTTGCAGTTCCCACGGCCCACGTGGGGGCCGGAGCGCAGCAGACCCTTCCCGGGCCCCCCCAGGACTCCCACTGGCCAGCCTGGCCCGCTGCCCCTCTTCCCCGCCCTGCAGACCTGTGCCCAGGGACGCGGGCTCTGCAGGTCCCAGCCTTGCAGTCGAACTGGGGCCTGAGCTGGGGGACGGGGTCCTCACCTGTCCCCTCAGACTCCCTGGAGGCCGTGCTCCCCCGGCTGCCAGCACAGGGTGTCTCTCTCCACGCCCCGGTTCCCCGGGACCCCCTGGGAGAACTGTGGACTCTCCGATGGGAGGAGCCTCTCTCCTGGGTTTGGAGTTGGTGAGGAGACCGCTTTTATCTTGGCTAAAATGTCCTGGTTTTCTCTCTGTTTAAATTTTCTTTAAGTTATACTCTGACACAGTCTGGGATTTTAATGCCCTCAAAGCCGCTGCAGTTTGGATGTTTGTCCCTCCCAGCCCGGGTTGAAACCTGATGCCAGCGTTGGAGCTGGCACAGGGGAAGGTGTGTGGTCCAGGGATGATGGCTCCTGCCCTCCGGGGTTCTGGGTTCTCACTCTGTCAGTTCCCAGGAGGGCTGGTTGTTAAAAGAGGCTGGCCCCTCCCCCCATGTGACCTTCCCCTTCCCCTTCCGCTGGGAGTAGAAGCCCCCTGAGGTCCTGGCCAGATGCAGGTGCTGGCCCCAGGCTTCTAATGCAGCCTGCAGAGCCGTGAGCCAAATAAACCTCTTTTCTTCATATGCCCAGCCTCAGGTGTCACCCCTTTTTTTGGAATATTACAGGGGTACAAATGTTTATGTTACAAATATTGCCTTTGCACCGCCCGAGTCAGTTACAAGCGTGCCCATCCCCCAGACAGCGAGCACGCACTCATTAGGTGTGAGTTTACCCATCCCCCCCACCTGCCCACCTGCCGCACACCCAGTGAATGTTACTACTATATGTGCACTTAAGTGTTGATCCATTAGTACCAATTTGATGGTACCTGTGGTGCTTGTTTTCCCATTCTTGTGATACTTCACTTAGTAGAATGGGCTCCAGCTCCATCCAGGATAATACAAGAGGTGCTAGATCACAATTGTTTTTTGTGGCTGAGTAGAACTCCATGGTATACATATACCACATTTTATTAATCTGCTCATGTATCGATGGGCACTTGGGTTGTGTCCACATCTTTGCAATTGTGAATTGTGCTGCTATAAACATCTTAGTGCAGATGTCTTTTTTATAGAATGTCTTTTGTTCCTTTGGGTAGATGCCCAGTAGTGGGATTGCTGGACCAAATGGTAGGTCTACTTGTATCTCTTTGAGGTATCTCCATATTGCTTTCCACAGCGGTTGGACTAGTTTGCAGTCCCACTAGCCATGTATGAATGTTCCTGTCTCTCCACATCCTCACCAGCATTTTTTGTTTTTGGACTTTTTCATAAAAGCCATTCTCACTGGAGTTAAGTGATATCTTATTGTGGTTTTGACTTACACTTCCCTGATGATTAGAGATGTTGAGCATTTTTTCATATGTTTGCTGGCCATTAGTCTGTCTTCTTTTGAAAAGTTTCTGTTCATGTCCTTTCCCACTTTTTAATGGGCTTGTTTGACGTTTTCTTGCTGATTTGCCCGAGTTCTACCAGATTCCAGTTATCAGCCCTTGGTCGGATGCAGGTGTTCCCTTGTGGCTATGCAGATGGACTGGGGCCCAGCCCCGTGCAGCAGTGCCGTGGTCTCCGCAGACTCATCAGTCTGTACTGGATCCTTGGAGAAGCTGCGGTTGCTACTCAGGAAACTTGGCACACGGTTGAAAGTAATTTTGGAGTCAGACAGGCCTGAGTTCAGGTCCCACCTCTGCCCTCTTAGCTGCTCTCATCCCAGACACCCTCCCGACACACCAGGAATAATGTTTGGCCAAATACCTGGGCACCCCGTGGCCCGGTCAGGTTGCCACGTAGAATCCCCATCACAACACCAAGGGCCTGGGGCCACCTCCTCGCCCAACACCTGCTCCGCAGAGCGGCCACGGCCTTTGCGACTCACCTCTCAGGTGGCTGCAGAGTCAAAACCAGGAAGGGACCCAGGGCAGAGTGCAGCATGCCCAGGGGCCACCTGGGGCGGGAGGACGTCCCACCAGGTGTGAGCCACTTGGGGGCTCCACAGGGCTGGGCAGGCAGGGAGTTGATAACTGCTCTGGTCCTGTCTGGGATTGAGGGAGAGACCCCAGGAGAGCTCTGAAGAGGAAGAGGAGGAGGAGGAGGAGGAAGAGGAAGCTAAGCCTGTGGCTCCCAAGGCTGTCTGCCTCTTGATGTGTCCCCCAGAATCATAGCTTTGGGGGGAAAGGCCTTGGCCCCAAGCAGGTTCTGTTGTTGCTGTTTGTTTCTGTTTGGTTTGAAATGTTTGGCTGACGTTTCCCAGATGAACGGAGCTTACAGGGAAGGGTCCTGTTTTTAGCCCACGCTCCACGGCCCTGCTAGCTGGTGACGTGTATGTTTGTTCGGCATATTTGGGGTGCTGGGGTGCAGGAAGTGGGGACAGTGTTTGGGGCCGGCTGTGGGGTCTTCCCTGCAAGCAGCTCGCCCTCGTGGGGGCCCTGGCACCGCTCATCTGGGTGCATCTCCGGAACCCCGAACGCGGCTGTGGTCGGAGCCTCCCAGTGGCGTTCGCCATCTGCGGCTGGTTCTGATCCAAGCAGGGCTCTTCGGATCCGGGAGGGTCTTGTCTTCCTTGCCAACAGCTTGCTGTTTCCAAACAGTTGAGGTCCCAGCGGGAATCCCAGCACGAGCACAGCCGCGGCGCCTGCTCCTCAGGCTGTTTTGACGTAAATCGGAGCATGGTCTCCGGGTCCACGCGCTCGCCTCAGCGGGCACCTGCTTCCGACGGGTGCCGCAGTTCCGCTTCCGCAGCTCTGAACGAGGCCCGGCGCCTTCATGCCTTTCGGGCTGGCCCCGATGTGCAGAAACGCGCCGCAGCCAGCCCGCGGTCCTGGCGCCCGACACCCTGCCAGCCTCTCGTCCCTGCTCCTTAACTCTGGGACTATCGGATGAACCAATCCATGGCTTTGGCTGTCAACTTGTTCCTACACTTTGTCACCCTCCCCATCGCAGCCTGACATTAAATTTCATCAGACTCTCACCCTCCAGCATGAAAGGCGGCTGTGGCTTCTGATGTCCGCCCCCGCCACGGCATGCCACGGCATACCACGGCATGCCACGGCACGCAGGGCAGCCATCTGCCCATCTCTGCTGCAGGAGGCTTTGAGCTCAGCAGGGCCCCACCAGCACCCATGTGCACAAACTCCTCCCGTACCCCATATCCCCTGTCCTGTGACAGGCGGCCACTTGGGAATCCGCTCACAGCCCCCCTTCCCTCCCGAACTGTGAGCTCCCCAAGAAGCGGCGCGTGGGCAGGGACGTGCCCGGGTTTCTCGCTGTGGGATCCCTGGTGTGGGCCTAACGCACTCGAACAAATATGTTGTTCGTGCCCCAAGCTGTTGATCGCACAATTCAGAGAGGCAGTGGCGTGGGGTGGGAGGTTTGGGGGGTGGTCAGGACCCCGGGCCATGGGCAGTCTGCAGGTGTCACCTTGAGAAGTCACTTTTGTTCTTAGGGGTCCAGCTTTTTCATCTGCAAAAGGAGAGCCCTGGCCTGGTGAGCCCCTTCCTTCCTCTCCGACAGCCTAGCGATGGGCAACCTGACAACAGCTTACCTAGAGCTGAATCAGATCAAAGGCGCAGAGAACACTGTGCTGTTTTAACTGCAGCAGAGATTTCCACTGTCACGTGTAACGTGACGAAGCAAGCGTGTGTCATCGGACTACATTTATTTTTCATTCTATTTGAGGTAGTATCTTCTTAGAAGTTAGGTTAAAAAGCCAAAAACCAAAAGAAGCCCCTGCCCTCTCCTAGACTGGGGGACTGTGGCGTCCCCTGCTGCCGGTGGCCCTGGCGGTTCTGCTCAGCCACCGCCTGCTGCTGTGCGCAGGGTCCTGGGCTGATCCAGGACACACCTCCTGTGAAAGCAGCTCCTTTGTAATTCATTCACAAACGTTAAAAAATTAAAAGGAAGAAAAATCCCAGAGCCTGGCAGAGGCCCACTTCCTAAGCACTGAGGAGAGAGGCAAACTGGGTGGAAACGCGGGCAGCTGCCCTGGGCGTTGTGAGGAAGAGATGAGGCTTCTGCAGAAAGGTTGGCTCAGACCGATCTCCGCCAGCATGTGATCTCCCGGGAGGGCCATGTGCGTCTCCCGGGCCACAGGCTCAAGACGTGGCACCGTGGCTGGTGCTGAATCCACGGAGGACAGTAGTGCCACTGTGATCGGCGCACTAACGTCCACGCACAGAGCTGGCCAACGTCCGCTCCCCCTTGAGTGTTGCCTCGTAGGGCAGGGTACGTACAGTCCCCGCGAGCGCCTTGGATCTGGCACGCGAAAAATGCTTTTGTCTCTGTTCCTTTTCAGGGAGAAAACAGCGCATTGCTGGATGCAGTTTTAAGTGTGGTTTCCGTCCCTGCCGGGTGATCCAGGCCACGGCCGGGCAGGACGAAGCCCCGCTCACTGGTCGGAGATGGGTCGTGTGTGTCCTCATGCCCTTGGAGGTCTAAGGCTGCGACTCTCAATGCGGAACGTGGGAGAGGGTGTGTGTTCATGCGTGCTCGCTCGCCCAGGGGACGGTGCGTGGGTCTGAGCTCCTGGGAGGCACCTGGAAGTCGATGCTCTGGGCAGTGAGGTGTGCGGCCAGGTGTGAATGTAACAGGCAACGTTGCACAAGAGAAAGAGGACGCTAGCTGGAGGGAGGGACGGCCACGTTGTCTGGAAGAATTACCTTCATTTTATATTTGTGTCGGAAGAAATGTTTAGCTCTGGTGCAAACGACGGAGTGGCAGCAGACCGGGCACGGTTCCTGGGTCAGAATCAGGGGGAAGCTTATAGGATCAGACAGATACGCTTTTCCTTTGGTGGGTGCAGGAGGATTTCTGCTGGGAAGTGCACTACTAGCAGCACTTGTCCAAGAAGGACCCATCCCTTTCCATTGTCATTTAAGCCACAGTCAGTGATTCACTTGGACAAGAGACCCGAGCCGGTTCAACATCTCTGGCTGAGCCTACCCTCGGGGTTTGCATCTCAAGTCTGAAATCTCGTTTAATCCTTCATGCATAGTTCTGTCTTATTTTAACGACATCCTCTTGGCACACGCATTGTACTCAGACTGAATGGCAAACAATGGCTTTGTGTTAATGAAAGCTGCCACGGCGCTGTGGCTGAACCGCGGGCCGACATCTGGGCTCCGCGAGGCAGGCGTCCAGGAACATGCCATCACTCCACCTGGCTCCCGCCAGCCCAGCTCTGGGGGAGCTCCTGGCACGGCCCCACCACGGACCTCCGGGAACAGCAGCCGCACGGGTTGGCCACGTAGGATATAAAGATGTGCACTGAAACGCGCCTACCATGTCTATTTGGATCATCGTGATTTTGCATGTTGTATATATGTATGGAGACCTTCACACGCCCTCTCTGCCCACCACAGACACTCCTAATCACAGTTCCTTAACAATGAAAAACAAGGCCAGCTATACAAGAAAGAAGCATGTAAATATGTATCAATGCTGATGAAGTTGTTACTGTTTCTATGTAAAGAGTATGCACATGGGAAAGGGAAAATGGCTCAATGAATGTTTCAAATAATATCCCACCTACCAAACTGCATTTGCGTCCCAGCCGCATTCCTGAAAGCACACGTTCAGGTGAAATGTCAGCTCCTCTCTTTAAACATCATTGTCTTCATTCATCTGCTGTACGTACCTTGTATTCATCGGATTGCATGCATCATTTCAGAGCTGGGCCAAAAAAAGGGCAAACATGAGCATTTAGCAGTGATTCTTCCTGGCCCAGGGAGCATCTGTAGAATTCAAGTGTTTTAAAATCAGGTACATTTTCTAAATTTTAGGGTATGCCTTTTATTCTACACCAGTGGGCTAGGCTGAATTTCTTCCAAGTATTTGGGTCTGCTTAGCTCTTTGCACAGGGGAGGCTGTGTGTACATGCATCACCCCCCGTGAAGCAAGAGGAGGGACCCTGGAACATTGCCAGGAGTGTCTGCTGTGCATCCGAGACATGAACATTCATATTACCTTAACAGTTACCAACATCATTACCGTGTCCACATGCAGAACAACACAAATGTTTCAGTTTGTCTAAACTCAAAATCCATGTGAATTGCAGATCCCTTGTTTACCTTACTGCTGAAGGACTGTGGTTGTTCCCCGAAGTCTCTGCCCTGGCAGAATCTGGAGCCTTCAGGATACCCCAGTGCCTTACACGGCTGCGGACACAACACGGGGAGGAGGGTGCGCCCGCGAGCGGGCTTGGAGGCATCGGCCCCTTGGTCAGCATTCCCATCACTCCATCCCTGAAACCTTAAAACGGATTGTGTGTTTTAACACAGTAATGGATTTAAGTTTAGGCTCAGGAAAATCGTATTGTGAATATATGTATCAAATCATAGATTTGTTTACTGTATATTTTTTAAAAAGCTTTACTGTAAATTTATGCAAAAACTAATAGGACCTGTTTTCTCATGGCAGAAGGCCAGGCAGTGTTGTGTTCTCTGAAGCAATTCCTTGATAACCACATTCTAAACATGTGATGCCCTGTTCAATGCTAAACAGTACTCAAAGGCCTAACATAGGTTTGTATGGTGTTCAACTACCAAATTTTACAAGTATTTTTGTATTGTGATTCCTATGATATATACCAGAGAATTTTTACTCATTTGTAAATTATTGTACAGTTTTAATAAAAATTGTTTTAAATCTCAGAAGATCAAAGTCCCCTCGAAGGTATTAAAGTTTGAGCTTAGGGCTGTATTAGCCACGTCCGTGTTTCTGTGTTCGTTCCCAGTAGCTGCCTCTCCCCCCCAGCGAGGGGACCTGGGCCTTCTGCCCCTGCGCGGGGAGCTACAGGTGTCACGTGCGTCTCCTCCAAATCACTGCACTTGCCTGCGGGACGCGCCGTGCATCGGGGTACCTGCAGCACCGGCCGAGGCCGGCCACTGGTGCTCGCCAAATGTGACCGGAGGAAGAGGTCAAACAAGTTGGAAAGGGGAAAGGATTTCTGCAGGTAAGCAAGAACAGCTGGTGACGGCTGCTGGGACGGCCCGCGCAGGTGAGTGAAGGACCTTTTACCATCAGTCTGGGGTCAGCGGAGACCGGTGCTGGGTGCGGGGAGTTGCTTTGGCCGCACCAGGACTCCAGGTCGCTGGTCCGTCAATGTCTCAACTTGGGCTTTGAAATGCGGCCGAGCTAACAACGCAGAGGCCCAAATCCCTTCGTTCAAATTCAGTCCTGCAGGGCTCAACAGAGTGACAGCGTCCCCCGTGACCCCTGGTCGAGTCGAGATTCCCTCCGCCCTGTCTCCCGCGCGCGCGGGCACTTCCGGCTCTCCGCACTCGCCCGCCTTTCCTTTTCGGAGTCAGGGCCGCCTTGCCTGGGTGGGACCGCCCGGGGACCCGGACACGCGGCTGGAGCCTGACAGTGGTTTCTCCAGTGCGCTCCCCGCCCGCCCTTCCCGTGCAGAGAGCGCAGGCCGAGCCCGCGCGTGCCCCGGGGCGCGCAGTCGCCTTGGCTGGGACCCCGCGTGCGCGGGACCAGGCGGGTTCAGCACCGCCGCGTGGACAGCGGCAGTTGAGCGCCCGCCCGCCGGGTCCGCGCAGGCCACCTGCCGCGCAGTCCTCCTGCAGGAGGCTGGGGACACCTGGCCGCCCGTCGCCCACCCCGCCAAGACCGCGCGGCGGCCGCAGGAGCCCGCGAGGCCTCCGGCCCCGCCCCAGCTGGGCTGCGTCTTCCGGCGCGTGGAGGACGCCTCGGAGAACAGGACGCTGCAGCTGGGCGCACCGGGCAGCCCGGGCCCGCGGGTTGGGGAGCCCCACCCCGGGGCGCGGCGACTCCGAGGGACCCAGAGTCTGCCCGGCGGCCCCGCCAAGTCCTGGAGGGCAGACCAGCGAGGCCCAGGCCTGCGGCCCGCAGCAGGTAGTGGCCACAGGACAGAGGCCCCGGCGGAGGCGTCGGTGCCAGGGAGCAGCGCGCTCGCGCGGGGAGGCCGCCGGGTCCTCCCCGCTGACGGGCCTGGGACTTGTGTAACCTGCGACCACCCCAGGACCCTGGGTCTCTAGTCCGTCTTGGTCTCTGGCAGCCGTCTCTGTGTGTCTGTTTCGCTGTCTCTCTCCAACGTGTCCTCTCCCTCCTCCCCCGTTTCGCGCGGCGGCCGTGGCACAGCCTCGCGGGGAGGCGTCTCCACCGCTCAGGCCCGCGGGGCAGCTCACAGCCGGGCGTTCGGGCCCCAGCCCGGGCCGTCCGAGAAGGAGCCCGGCTTTGGCCAGACACTGTCCCGTACGGGGCCGCTCCCAGAGCACCGCGGTCCGGGTCTCAGATGGGTGCTGAGTCCCAGGGCCTCGGGGCCTCGGGTCGCCAGGGGCCTGGCGTTGCGCCCATGGCAGGGCAGAGGGGCGGGCGAGCCCTGGCAGGACGTCGCCTGGCCTCTCCCCCTCGCCTTCTCGGGAGCAAACTCCGCACACGGACCGGCCGGGACGGTCGCGCCCCTCTCCGCCCCCGCCCAGCAGCGTCCGTGGAGCTCGCGGGTGCCGGGGCGCAGGGGTCAGGGCCGCGGGCCGCGCTGGCGCGCTGGGCGGTGGCGCCGCGGGGGGCGGGCGGACCGGGGCGGGGCTGGAACGCAAAGGAGCCGCGCGGGGCCGGGGCGGGGCCTGGCCGGGCGGGGGCGGGGCCGGAGCGGGGAGGGCCCGAGCGCAGCGGGGCGGCCCCGCGCGCTCGCACTCGGACGCCCGGCGCCCCACGTACGCGGCCGTCCCAGCGCGTCCCCCACTCGCCCGCGCTCGCGTCGGCGCTGCCGGGACCCCAGGCCTCCCCGCCGGAGCCAGGCCGCGCGCGCAGACCCAGGCGGCGGCGCCGGCCCCAGGAGCAGGATGTCTTTCCAGGGCAAGAAGAGCATCCCTCGGATCACGGTGAGCCGGCTCCCCCCGGCCCCGGGCCCCACTTCGTCCGGCACCCCTGCCCCCTCCGGAGTGGGGTCTGGACGCGGCGCGGAGCCTCCTGGCTCCGTGGGCCCCTTGCGCGAGCCCCTCTCCGGGCGCGCGCCCTGCTCCCTCGCCGCTGCCGGAGGAGAGTGCCGCGAGCGCTGCGCGGGGAGCGCAGGCCCCGGGCCGCGGGCTTTCCCGGAGCCCCCTCTGCGCTCCGGGAGGGCCGGGGCCCCGCGAGCGGCCTGCTCCCCACAGAACGGATGTCCCTTCTGTTGTGGGGGCCGGCCGGCGAGGCGGGCGCGTTTGGCCTCGGAGCTCTGCGCTGGGCGGCGGGCGGAGGCGGCCCTTTGTTGGCCCGGCCTGGCCTGGAGGCGCGGTGCAGCCGGTGGGCCCCTGCCCCTTGGACGTGCCGGCGCCGCGTCGGGAGCTCTTTGTCCGAGACAAAGCGATTCAGCCCCGGCCGCTCTGCCCCTCCGCTACGCCGGGTCCGACTCGGGGGAGGCGAGCACGGACTATCACCGGCTGGGCGCCCCGCAGCCCCGGCCATGGAGAGGAGAGACGCGAGCGCCGCACGTCAGGAGGGGCGGGAGGCCCCGCTCTGGCAGGAAACAAAGCCTCCCACGCGGGCGGCCGCGAGATGGGGAGGGGAGGGAGGCGCCTGGGGTCGTGGACCTTGGCGGGGGACGTCCCTGGGGCCTCGGAACCCACTCGGACTTGGCCTCAGCAGGAGGGCGGCGGGGTCTGGTCGGCCACTTCAGCCCCAGCCGGGGCTGTTGCAGGTCACTCCTTCCCTCTCCCTTCCGAACGGGCTGTGGCCTCCAGCCTGGCAGCTGCCCACAGGGTGGGTGCTGATGCAGGAGGTACTGCCAGGCCGCTGGCACCTGGGGTGGGTTGAGAGGGTGGCAGGAGGACCCAGCCCATGTGGGCCAGGTGACCCTGTCTGTGGTTTACAGGACTTTTACCTTCATGCTGGTGAGTTGAGTGAGAAGAGCGTGGCACGACCTCCCTCTCGCTCCAAACACAGGAGGTTCCCAGAGTCCAGGGCAGGTGCCCGGGGCTTGGGCTGGATGGTAGTGAACCACTCTCCGCCCGTCCCAGCCTTCCTGCTCCTGGCTGGGTTTTCCTTGCGCTTCCTTGGTCCAGTGGGGGCATTGGGGAGGTGAGGGGAGGCCCTGCCAGGGGAAGTGGGTGGTCGTCAGGGGCCAGGGCCAGCGGGGCTGGGCATAGCGTCTGCAGGACGCAGTGGGGAGGGCCCACGGCCGGGAGTGGCCATGCTCACGCCAGGGTCAGCCAACTTCCCCGGTGACGGTCCAGAGGGTAGATAGCTCAGCACTGAGGTCCCAGTGTCTCTGCTGTCACCACCCAGCCCTGCCAGGAGGGCCGTCCTGGCAGCAGCAAGTTGGTGGGCATGACTGTGTTTCGACCACGCTTCATCTGTGGACCCTGCATTGTGAATTTCATAGAATGTTTACCAGTCGTGAGGTACTCCACTTTTGATTTTTTTCAACCAATATAAAATTGAAAGACCATTTTTAGATCCAGGCTGTGTGGACACAGGCAGAGGGGCTGGCTGTGGCTGTGGCCGTTTGTAAGCCGTGGGTTAGAGGCTCACCCCAATCAGTACGGCCCTGCACAGCCCAGACAGCAAGAGCCTGCTCAAGACAGCGAATAACGCAGTCAGGCCCCCAGATGAGGACCCTGTGTCATCCCTGTGACTTGGGAGCTCTGCGAGAGCGTCACACCAGCATGGGAAGGGCCGGGCAGCCCTGGCCGCTCTGAGTGGGGCTGGGCCCTGGCAAGACTGTCCTTCCAGCCTCGTCAGTTTCTAGGGAGGGCTGAGCCCCAAGCAGATGGGGGGTGGGGTGGGGGTCAGTCTCATCGCCAGCACACGGCCCTCGCCCCTCCTGTGCTGCTCTCCCTGTTGTCCCCGAGCTCAGATCGCCCCCCGAGGCCACACTCATGACGCCCCCTTCCCGCCAGTTCCTCTCCTTCCCCATCATCTGGTAGGATTCTTAGAAACGCTTTTTCTGCGAGCGCCGGAATCAGTCCCTGTCTAAGGCTGCAGCTCTGCACTGCTGGCACTAAAGCTCGGCCATCGACACTGTTCCCCGTGGAGTGTCCCCTGCAGCTCTGGGACCTGCGGCCACTCCGACTTCTCCCCTACCCTTCACCCGTGGCCTCTCATGGTAGCTCCCAGCCTCTCTGGAGTCGCCTCTCCTCACCCCTCCCCGAGCCGACAGCCTCAGAAACCACCCGTACAATGGCCCGGTTTCCCGTGTTAAACACCGCACTCTGCTCTCCACACAGCAGCCAAGGTGATCTTAAAACATTGATCAGACCATGATTAACACCTGCGTAAGGCCCCCCAGTGGCAGTGGGCCCCATAACTCCCCTGCCTAGCTCTGGGCCCTGCCTGCCCCCCACCCCCCACCAAAGGATCCAGCCCTCGATCTCTTCTCAAGACTGATCAGAGCAACTCAAGCCCTTCCCTGCCGCAGGGCCTTTGCACAGGCTGCTCCTGGGCCCCGGCTGCATTGCCGCAGGGTCAGTCCTGCAGAGACCCAGCCTCGCCCCATGCGTCTCCTGTCGTGGCATCCTCTGGGCTCTCTGCCTTTGTCTGAGATGATCTATGCACATGTGTTCCTGCTGTCGTGAGTCTCCCACGCTGGGATGCCACCTCCACGGTGGGGGCCGTGCCTGTGCCCGGCTCCCGGCCCCATCACAGGCCCGCGGTGTTCTGGGAGCCTCGGTGTGGGTAGAAGAGGGGGCAGAGGAGGACAGGGCCTCAGGGGCCAGCGTGGGAGGGTGTGCGACTTTGCTCAGCTCTTCCCTCAGGCTGGAGCTTTAATCCAATGGTGAATTTGAAGCTGTGAACACGACCCATTGCGTTGTTGCGCTGTCACCAATGCCGGCTTGCCCCGGTGTCCCCACTTCATCCCTGTGCCTTTAGCGAGGCCAGACTGCCTGGGCCCCAGCTGCAGGGCTGTGCAGGGCCGTGCGAGGTGGCAGCTGCCTCCGGGCACCCTCTGTCCCGTTCTCGGGGTTGGTAAACGGTCACAGGCTGTTGTGATCCTTTCTGCGCCCAGACACGTGTCTGACTGTTCTGATGGTGATTCCGGAGGAGGACGCTGCACTGAGGGTGTTGTTGAATAACAGAGTTTGGACAGAAATTTTCCAATTTTTGTTCCCAATAGAGCGACCGCCTCCTGATCAAAGGTGGGAAGATCGTGAACGATGACCAGTCCTTCTACGCTGATCTGTACGTGGAGGACGGGTTGATAAAGTAAGTTCCGCACGAATCTGTTTGCAGGTCGGGTGTGCACGCTGGTTACCCGGCCCCCAGGCAGTTCGCCGTGGGGTGAAATCCACGCAGACAGCCTGGTCTGTTCCAAACCCCGGGAACAGGAGTGTGGGTGCCTTGCAGTGAGTCGAGCCAGCTGGTCAGAAGGTCAGGAGCAGGACGCGGGTGTCTGCGTGTCCTGGCTCGCCGTGGGCGTTGGGTAAACGCTGGCTGGCCACACCCGTCAGCATCTCTGTGTGTCCAGCTGCTCCACCGCCAGTCAGCAAAGTGGCGAGGGGGACGTCCAGGGGAAACCGGGAGGGGTGTGCGGTCTGTGCCGTGCTGGGTCTCCCGCGGGGGCCGTCTGAACCGCCAAGGGGGATGCCTTGCCCGGAGCAGGTCCCAGTAAGTGGTCGGCCGTGCCGCCCTCTTCCTCTAGGACCAGAGCCGACGCACACTGCTTGGCTCCGGCGCACGGCCGGGCCCTCTCAGCAGCCTCTGTGGCCCCTCTGTACCTGCTGAAATCTCTCCCTGTCGCTTTCAGACAAATCGGGGAAAACCTCATCGTCCCTGGGGGCATCAAGACCATCGATGCCCACGGCCTAATGGTCCTGCCGGGCGGGGTGGATGTGCACACCCGGCTGCAGATGCCCGTCCTGGGCATGACGCCAGCCGACGACTTCTGCCAGGGCACTAAGGCCGCGCTTGCCGGCGGAACCACCATGATAAGTGAGTGGCCCCTCGGGAGGGGTGGCGTCCAGCCCGTTCCTCTATCCTCTGGCCGGGCTCGCCTGTTAAAGGACGTTTCCCGCAGTGGGGACAGTGTTCCTTTGCTGCATCTCAGTGTGACAAGCCCTTGTGTCCCTTTGCTGTCCCTGTCTCTCAGGCTGGGTCATCTTGTCCTGGCCAGCTCTGGAGTGCTCCCGGGATTTCCAGGAGCACAGGGACACGTGTCTAGTTATTATTTCCTGGGGACCCATAGCTGGACAAGGACCGGGGTCTGGAGACCCAGGTGCCCTGGACGAGGGAGGGGCAGTGCCCTCTGAAACACCAGACTCGTGTCCGGCCCTGAGCCTCGCGCCTCTGAGGCCTGATTCGCAGAAGATTTCTGCTCGTGGCCGAAACGTTAACGATGAGGCTGTGTTTTAGAAAAAGGGTGAAAGTAACGCTCACTGTCGTCCCATCACGATGACCAGTTAGCATTTCCGTCGTGCCGCTGTGTGCCCGTGCGGCCGACACCTGCCAGTGCACGTGCTCCGCTAGACCCTCGGGGCTCAGCAGAGGCCGAGTGAACCCACCTGCCCACGTGGACTGGTGTGTGGGAGGCCCAGGCCAGGGCGAGACCCCAGAGCCCGGCCCCCCTGCACGCGTGCCCGCGTCAGCGCTCAGTGCCAAGCCCAGGCTCCTCGGCCGGGCTCGGGAACTAGTCTCGAACCTGGTTGAACCTGGGTCCACGGCTTTCCAGCTGTGACTTCAGGTGACTCAGCCTATTCTGTAGGCAGAACTTTGCTGATCTATGAAACAGTGGGCGAAGACCGTCCTTACGGGCGTGGGAGGATGACGGGAGCCAGTGCACAGGGGTGGCTTGTGTGCCTGGCGCTCAGTGAACGCTGTGGCCACCGCTCCTGCTGCGGGGAGGACGCTGGCTACTTTGCCAGTGACATTTAGCCACTGCCGAGATCACAGCTGGCTTTGGGCTCGCTCAGCACGAAGGGAAGAAACACCCGCAGTGGCCCAGCTTGACACTGGCCCCTGCACAGTGTCACCTGCCTCATGCCAGAGCCGAGGCAGTGGACAAGCCGTGAGGGTCCTGCGGGGATGGAGGGTGCCGCAGGTGTGACACTGGCTGCCGTCTCACCTGTCTTTCTCCACCCACCCAGGCTGCGGCTGGGAGAGGCTGCAGGGAGGGTGGGCGCCGCTTCCTCGGGGCTGGCTCATGACCTCAGTGACGGGGCGCATGGCGGCCCCGTGTCCCCAGTGGGCACACCTTCCTGGAGGGCCACCCTCCCAGCTCTCTCCCAGTGTACCCAGGCGCGGCTGCGAGCCGTGTTTGGACCGTGAGTGTGTGCGGGGTGGGAGGCAGCACGGTGGCCGTGTGCGGGGCGGGTGGCACTGCCCAGGCCTCGTGGGGCCGGTGGGCACTCAGGAAGCACCTGCTGCTCGGGGCCGTGCCCGGCGGTGGGCTCAGCACCTCGGCCAGCGCACTGCTGCCCCCTCACCCAGGGGCCCCCCTAAGGCTGGGGGCGGGGACGGGGCTGGCAAAGCCCCTTCTGCGTGTGCCCCGGGTGCGACGTGTCCATCGAGAGGGGGGGCGGCCGGAGCTCAGCTCTTCCTCTCTGCACCCCCCACCGTCTCTGCGCGGGGGAGGCTGGGGCCGTGGGACAGAAGACCCCTCAAACACGGGAGGAGGGGGCTCCTGGCAGAGTCAGCCCCTCTCCCGGGCCCCCCCGTGTCTTCCTCACACGCACCCTCTGGGTTCCTGGGAACATGAGCCCAGACCTCAGGGGCAGTGGGGGCCCCGTGGCTGACTGGGGGAGCCACTGACCACGCTGCCCCCGCTGCCCCCGCAGTGGACCACGTGTTCCCCGACGCGGGCGGGAGCCTGCTGGCGGCCTACGAGCAGTGGCGGGAGCGGGCGGACGGCGCGGCCTGCTGCGACTACTCCCTGCACGTGGACGTGCCCCGCTGGCACGAGAGCATCAAGGAGGAGCTGGAGGCCCTGGTCAGGGACAAGGGTGAGCAGTGGCCCTGGGCTGGGGGTGGCTGGAGGGACCTGGGCCCCTGCCTCGGGCCCCGACCCTCGTGTCCTGCCGCACTCTGACCCCGACAGCAGGCGTCTGGGCACTGAGTAGAGGGTGGACGAGAGTCACCTAAGTGTCCTTCCAGGGTCAGCGGGTCCAGACGGAGAGGCCTTCCCTTCCTGTCCAAGGGACACGTCCGTAGTTGTCCCTCCCACAGAAGGATGAGGCAGGCAGTGGGGTCCCCACCTTCCCGGGGAAAGAGACCACCCAGGGGGAAGGAAAAGAGCTATCTGTCCTCCTAGTGTTTCAGGATCCTTTTAGAGGGAGGATGTTCTGGAACTCCTGTTTGTCTGTTGTTGCCTTTACTGAAACAAACCAGCCTGTAAAGGTTTAACTGTTTTTCTCATAACAAGTCTGGAAGCTAACGCCACGCCAGGTCCCCGTGTGGTCTGAGGGACGCTGTGAGTGGTGGCACTGGTCTCTGATCGAGTCTTTGATCGAGTACGACCTGCCGCTCACAGCCGGGCGGGACGGGGCCACCACTGCTTTCCTAAAGGCCACGACTGTGGGTCCCCTCTGGAGAGTGACAGTCCTCACAGGGGTGCACTCAGGTGCTCAGGACCCTCAACCCTGCCCTGGGGCTGGTGGAGCCGTCGCTGGCCTGGCCCCTGCGGCGGCAGCTCTGCGCCCACGCGGTTCTGCAGCAGGACGCGGAGGCTCAGGGCCGCGGGTTCCGGGCAGAGCCCAGGCCCGGCGCTGGCAGCCTCCCCTCACCTGCCAGGGCAGGGCTGGGCTCCTGCTCCCCCCGGGGCCAGGCGTGGGTCGTCGGTCCTGTGCTGGCTGTGTGGTGTCAGAGGGATGGGGCCACATCCCCGCCACCAGCCCCAGATGCATGGTCACGGGCAGGTTGTCACCTAGGGGATGGCTTGTGTGCCACACGGTGACTCAGTTTCCCCACAGTGTGCCTTAGTTTGCCACATTTGCATTTTCAACCCAGCAAGGAGGGAGGGTGGAGGCTGGGTGGACTTGAGGGGTGGGAAGGGTGGCGCTGCCTCCAGGCCCCGGCTGTCCCCTCTTGCAGGTCCCAGGGAGAGGGACAGCTTGGCCCTCCGGCAGCCTGCCCCTCTCAGTGTGCCGGGAGCCGGCAGGGCAGGCAGGGCCCCGCAGGCCGGCGACAGCTGTGCTGGATGGGCACCGTGAGGGTCGCGGGCACAGTGAGGGTCGCGGGCACAGTGAGGGTCGCGGGCACAGTGAGGGTCGCGGGCACAGTGAGGGTCGCGGGCACAGTGAGGGTCGCGGGCACAGTGAGGGTCGCGGGCACAGCACGGCCCGGCCGGGTTTCCTGTAGAGAGCCGGTGGCCCTTCTCACGTGGGGTCTGTGAGGCAGGTGTGAGCGGCTCTCACCTGCACCTGCCCCTGGGGGAACCATCGGTTCCTGCACCCAGAGGGCCAGGAGCGGCCGGGGGGCCGGGATGTGCTGACTGTCCCTGCCCCCGCCTGCTGGTGTGGCCGGGGATGTCTCGCAGGGGAGGCTCCTGGGTTGTCTGGCTGAGCCCTCCTGCCTCCTCCCCAGGTGTGAACTCCTTCCTGGTCTTCATGGCTTACAAGGACAGGTGCCAGTGCACCGACGGCCAGGTGAGGTCGGGTGCAGGGCGAAGGGGGCGGGGCAGCGTCAGGCCGGCGCCAGGGCAGCGCGGCCCACACGGCCCGTCCGCGTCTCCTTGCAGATGTACGAGATCTTCAGCATCATCCGGGACCTGGGGGCCGTGGCCCAGGTGCACGCGGAGAACGGGGACATCGTGGAGGAGGTGCTGTGGGGCAGGGCTGCCTGCAGGGCAGGGCGGGGGTGTGGGGACATGGGGGTGACCTCGATGACATGCAGCATGAGCACTTGATTCCACAAGACCTCGAGAGAGAGTGTTAGGTGTGTTGCAGTAAATAGCTCACCCAGGGTCAGAGGTCAAACCACCGGTGAGTTAGAGGGAGGCTGGGGGACCCTTGAAGCCGCCAAACAAGCTTTTCCTTGTCATCACACTTCTTATCCAAGATACCCCAAAACCAGCGTCTCTGGGGACCCAGACTGGGGGCAGCACCCGGGGGCGGGGGCCGCACTGGGGGCCGGGCCGAGCGCCCCGTTGGTTGGTCTGTTCAGGAGCAGAAGCGGCTGCTGGAACTTGGCATCACCGGCCCCGAGGGCCACGTGCTCAGCCACCCTGAGGAGGTAAGTGTTGGTGCCTGCCGAGAGTGCCGCGGCGCCCGGCACAGACACAGCCACACTGCCGCTGCCCCGGGCTGGGTGGACATGGCCCTGGGTTCGTGGCCCGGGCAGGGCGTGGCCCTCCTGGTTGTCTGGGAGGCGGATCGGCAGCCCCTGCCCCGCCCCGTGGGCACTGGGCACCCACGGCCTTCACCTGGGGCCCAGCAGGCGGGAGTCCGGCCCTGGGACCGCACGGTCAGCCGTCCCCGGCAGCAAGCCCCAGGCTGGGTGCGCTGCCCCTGCCGCGGGGTCCCTGGGGTGACCCCCGAGTGGTCTGAGGCCCCCACCCCCACCGTCCCCAGGTGGAGGCTGAGGCCGTGTTCCAAGCCATCACCATCGCGAAGCAGGCCAACTGCCCCCTGTACGTCACCAAGGTCATGGGCAGGGGGGCAGCCGACATGATCGCCCAGGCCAAGCGCAGAGGTGAGCGTCCCCCCAGCTCGGGGGCTGCCCCAGCCTCAGAGGGTCCTGGAGCACAACGTGGGCTGTGTGCGCTGAGCACAGGGAGGGACAGAATGACGGGCATGTGTGTGTCTGAGAGAACCTCAGTCTCACCTGGGCACCCCTGGTGTGTGCCGCGTGTCAGGGACTGGGCACGTGTCCCGAGCGCTGGGTGCTCCTTGCCCATGGCCAGCCGGAGGCGACATCTGCGGTTGGGAGCCTGGCCGGGGGAGGGGGGCACGCAGCCGTGACTAGCAGGGGCTGGGCTGTGGGGGCCTCCGGACAGGCTGCTGAGCTCATAGGGTCTGGGGATCCCCTGGACAAGGCCAGGGGTGGGGTACAGGGCCCAGGGGGTGGGCAAATGAGGCGACGTCCCCAAGAAGCCCCGGGTCCAAGGTCCAGTCTAGTTCCCACCTCTGCTGTCCCCGGCCAGTCTCAGGAAGGGGACTTGTTCTCTGGGCTGCCCGAGGCCGAGGGCCCTGTGTGCGGTGGGTGCACTCGGGGTGGGACAGAAACCCACCCGGTTACCTGGAAGAAGACGGGGCGGCCGTGCCAGGGGCGGGGGGAGTGGAGTCCGTGGGAACGCAGCCAGGAGCCCCTCCGCCACTGGCGGCTACTCTCCTGTGGGCCCCCCTCCCTGAGCCAGCCTTCCCCTGCCCGCTGGTGGGAGCAGCGTGAGCCCCGAGCGGAACCCCACCGCGAGGCCGTGGCCAGGGGGCCCAGGACCGGTGAGCGGCCGTGCAGACAGGCTGTGGCTGGAGTGCCGGCTGGCCTGACCCCCGGCTGCGGCTGTGGGTACAGAGAGGAGCTGTTGTCCGATGCTCCGGACCCCCCACTGCGGGACCTCCGGGCCACCATGTCTGCCCAGGGCTGAGGCCTCTGCTCGGCCTCCTGCAGTGTGGGGGCCCCAGACTGAGGACGAGCCGTCCCCGGCCAGGAAGGCCAGGGGCAGTCGGGGGTCGGCAGCGGCAGTGCCCAGGCACCCCCATCCCCGTGCTCGAGCCCCTGTGACCCCCCCACCCCGTGCGGGCTGGGGCTGGGGCGCCTCTCACGGGCTTTGCGCTGCAGGGGTGGTCGTGTTCGGGGAGCCCCTCACCGCCAGCCTGGGCGCCGATGGCTCCCACTACTGGAGCAAGAACTGGGCCAAGGCCGCCGCCTTCGTCACGTCACCCCCCATCAGTCCCGACCCCAGCACGGCAGACCACCTCACCTGCCTGCTGTCCAGGTACGCCGGCACTCCCCATGGCACAGGTCGGCCTCCGTCCCTCACGCCTGCCGGGGCCCGTGGGCGGCCCGTGACTCCAGGCCTCTTGCACAGAAGCCCCGGGCCCCTGCAGAGCAGCCCAGGCCTGGGGGGTGCAGGGTCTGAGGCCTCCCTCCTGGGAACCCCCCCTCTCCCACTCAGGGCCCCTCCTACTCCGTCCCCACCCAGCCTGCCCGGGGCGCCATCCCTGCCTGGGGTGGGTCTCTCAGACACCGCTAGTCCCCGGGGCTGTGCTGGCTGGGGTGGGGGGAGCAGGCCAGGACCTCGGCTCCTCTGACCCCGACTTTTCTCCAGCGGGGACCTCCAGGTGACAGGCAGTGCCCACTGCACCTTCACCACCGCCCAGAAGGCGGTTGGCAAAGACAACTTCACACTGATCCCCGAGGGCACCAACGGCGTGGAGGAGCGCATGTCCGTGGTCTGGGAGAAGTGCGTGGTGAGTACGGACCTGGCCGGGCGCGTGGTCCACTGGGAGGGGCCGTGGCGGAGCGCTGGCATTCCGCCAGAAGGAGCCCCGTGACCAGCAAGTGCCCGTGAGACAGGCCGGAGCATGGGGCCCTCGGGGGTCACACCTCACCCCGACGCAGCCCTGCACCCGGAGCTCCCAGACACCAGGTCCCGGCCCCCAGGGGCGGCTGTTACCATCCCTGCCGATCCCAGGTATTGAGGTGCATTTGCACATCTGGGCTGGTGAGGGCGCGTCCCTGTCCCAACAGAACGACGCTCTGCGATGTCAGTGGGCTCCTGACAGCCCGAGAGTCCTCAGGCCCCGTCCCTCACTGCCCACGCTTGGGCCCACCCAGCATCCTATGCCCCCCGCAGGCCTGAGCACCCCCCCAGGCTGCCCCTGCCTCCCCAGGGGGACTGTCACAGTCCCTCAAGGGACACAGACGTTGTTATTGAGGACTCAGCGTTTACCCACAAAGTGAGCACAAAACAGGCTTGATCCACAGGAAGGGTCCCCGGGCAAGCGTGGCTGAGACGGACTCTGACTCCCCTGTGCAGTGGACCCTGCCCGGCCAGGCCTTTGTGCCCCGCGAGGCGTTGACATGGCAAGGGCGATGACAGGGCCTTCCGTCCTCCTGGCTGGGTGGGACCCTAGTGACCATCCACAGGAAAGCCCAGTGGCCTGGTGACCATCCATGTGAAAGCCCAGTGGCCTGGTGACCATCCACGTGAAAACCCAGTGGCTTGGTGACCGTCCACGTGAAAGCCCAGTGGCCTGGTGACCGTCCACGTGAAAGCCCAGTGGCCTGGTGACTGTCCACGTGAAAACCCAGTGGCTTGGTGACTGTCCACGTGAAAGCCCAGTGGCCTGGGACTGTCCCCGTGAAAGCTCAGTGGCCTGGTGACTGTCCACATGAAAGCCCAGTGGCCTGGTGCCCGTCCACATGAAAGCCCAGTGGCCTGGTGACCGTCCACGTGAAATCCCAGTGGCCTGGGACTGTCCCCGTGAAAGCTCAGTGGCCTGGTGACCGTCCACATGAAAGCCCAGTGGCCTGGTGCCCGTCCACATGAAAGCCCAGTGGCCTGGTGCCCGTCCACGTGAAAGCCCAGTGGCCTGGTGACTGTCCACGTGAAAGCCCAGTGACCTGGGACTGTCCCCGTGAAAGCTCAGTGACCTGGGACCGTCCACAGGGACACCCCAGACCAGCCCCCACCCTCAGCTCTGCCTTCTCTCTCCTCAGGCCTCGGGGAAGATGGACGAGAATGAGTTCGTGGCAGTGACTAGTACAAATGCTGCCAAAATCTTCAATATTTACCCCAGGAAGGGGCGGGTGGCTGTGGGCTCCGACGCCGACCTGGTCATATGGAACCCCAAGGCCACGAAGATCATCTCCGCCAAGAGCCACAATCTGGTGAGAGAGGCCCGGCTGTCTGGGTCAGGGCCGGGCCCGGGGGCTGGGGAGCCCCGAGGTAGCTTCCCGGAGAGTCCCCGGCAGTGCCCGCCCGCCGGCACCACAGCGGGCTCCGCTCACGTCACTGTGGCGTCCGGTCCGGTTGTGCGGAGAGGAGACTGAGGCAGCGCAGTGCCACGTGCCTGCCCAGCCAGGGGAGGAGCGGCCCCACCTGTCTGCCCACGCTCGTCCCCTGTGCCCTCCCGAATGCAGGACTGGGGTGTGGTGTCGCAGGTCGAGGGGCCGCTTCCGCCTGAGTTCGGCCCTCTGAGCCGACCGCATCCCGGGGGTCTCGGCACAGGCACCAGGGCTCCCGGGTGCGGGGCGGCCGCAGAGGGGGCGGGCGGCCGAAGGGGGTGGGGGCTGAAAGGCCACGTGCGTGGCGGCGCTGGACCCCAGCCTCTCTCCCCAGAACGTGGAATACAACATCTTCGAAGGGGTCGAGTGCCGAGGGGCCCCCTCCGTGGTCGTGAGTCAGGGCAGGGTGGTACTGGAGGACGGGACCCTGTTTGTGACCCCGGGCACCGGCCGCTTCGTTCCCCGGAAGACCTTCCCGGACTTCGTCTACAAGAGGATAAAGGCTCGCAACCGGGTAAGCGCGTCCTCGCCGGGCGGCAGGCGCTCTCGGACCAGGGCCTGCACCTCGGGGATAGGAGGGGGCCCCTGTGTCGGGGCCGGTTCCCTCTTCCAGAAAGAGACCCTGTGCCGGTCCTGTCTGGGTGCTGCTCCTGCACTCAGGCACGCGTGGGACACGCGTGTGCCAGCAGGTGTGTGTGGGGCGCAGGGAGCGAGATGTGCACCCATGGGGAGCCTGCAGGCAGGGGCACGTGTGTGTGTGTGTGTGAGGAGGGGCAGGCACATGTGCACACGGGGTGGACGCCCCACCGGGGAACCCGAATTCCTGGGCTGGTCCAGGAGGCTGTAGAGCAGGCCGGGCCTGCAGCTGCCGGTGGTCCCGCCCCTCACGCCCACCCTCCCCCCGGCCCGCAGCTGGCGGAGATCCACGGCGTGCCCCGCGGGCTCTACGACGGGCCCGTCCACGAGGTGATGGTGCCGGCCAAGCCGGGGAGCGGCACCCCAGCCCGAGCGTCCTGCCCGGGCAAGATCGCCATCCCAGCCGTGCGCAACCTGCACCAGTCGGGCTTCAGCCTGTCCGGTGAGTGGGGCCTGGGGCTGGGCCGCGGTGCGGGCATGGCGGGGCCCGGGGAGCCCAGCGGGGGAAGCCCTTCCTGCCCAGCACCCGCCCCAGGCAGCTGAGAGGAGCCCCCGTCTGGACTCGGGCATGTTGGGTAGGGGGTGGGGGGCGCCATGTTGAGCCCAGGGGAGGTGGGGGCCTCCGCAGGGGTCTGATGTCACTAGGAGGCAGCCCCCCAGCCCGGCCGCCCAGGGTGGAGAGCGGGGCCCGGGAGAGCCATGTCCGCGGTGTAGGGACCGGGCCCTGGCACATCCTCCCAGCGCAGGGCCCAGGGAGGTGCCGGTGGCCCCACTCGCCTCCTGGGCACCTGGGTGGGCACTGCCTATTCGCCAGGGGCAGCCTTGGCCCCCACCTGGGGCCCACGGGGGACACAGCGGCCTGGCCTGGCTTCTCTGGGGACAGGGCCGACGCCTGCAGGCTGAGCCTCGAGCTCGGGTCCCTGCAGGTCCTGGGGACTCCGCGGGCACTTCCCACGCGCCCAGCCCAGGGGTGGCAGCGGGTGTGGGCGGGCGGGGGCTCCCCAGTCCAGCCTGCGTCCCCTGCCCACCGCCCTCCGCAGGGTCCCAGGCGGACGACCACATCGCCAGGCGCACGGCCCAGAAGATCATGGCGCCCCCCGGGGGGCACTCGAACATCACCTCCCTCTCCTAGACGCCCTTTGACCTCAGCAGGCGCCGCGCCGTGGGCAGCCCGCGGGGCTGGCTGCTGCCCGCTGCTGGCGTTTCCTGTAGAAGTTGTTCCGGAAGGTGCTCGGCCTTGCCTTCCTCTCCCACACACGCTCTCGTTTCGGGGTCCCAGGTCCCGCTGTGAGGGGCGTGGGGGGTTTCACTGCCAGGGCGAGGAGGCTGGACGCGGCAGGGGCTGGGGCGGCCGGGCCGGTGCTAGCGGAGGGCCCACCGCCCGCAGGGAGGTGGCACCCGGGTGTGTCACGGAGCGCAGGGGACAGCCGGGGCCACCACCTCCTCCCCACTGCCAGGCCCTGCCTCGTGGAAGCCCCGCTCCCGCCAGCTCCGGGGGCCTCGGGGTGCTGAGACAGCAGGGACCCTCAGGTGGGGCCTCCTCGTGCACATTCCCAGGGGCCAAACCTGAGCCCCCATAGCAGCCCCTCCCCAGGGAAGTGTCACGGTCCCTTAGCTGAGATGTCCTTTTATCACAGGATGCGTATTTCATAGGTTTATAGAGTAGTTTTGTACAGCGCGGACGCCGCGGCCAGGACCTGTGCACGGCCCCCCCGCGCGGGCGGGCGTCCCAGCCGATGCCAGTCGTGTCATTAAAGCCGTCGGGTTAGAAGCCACCTGTGCGTGGAGGTGTCCTGCGCATCAACCGCGAGGGGAAGCCCCCGCCCCGTGCGTCCCCTCGGGCGGGGGCAGGGCTGGGCTGGAGGGCGGGGAGGGGGCGGAGGGGGGACCCCAAATTCTGTCTGGACGGCCAGCCCTCCAGCAGGTTAGAGGCAGCGTGGCACCTAGTGAGGCAAAGCAGCCACAGGCCCAGACGTAGAACCTTCTAGAAGTCAGAACCGCTGGGCTGCCTTCCTGGCCTCAGGCTTTTTCCCCACAAAGGTGGCGCCAGTTCTGTGCGCAGCAGCCAGGTGTTCCCAGGTGTCGTCTCCGCAAGGGCAGGGCCTGGCCAGGCCCCGGCTCTCAGTGGTGACCACCGCTGAGCCTTCCCGCGTGGTCTCTGGGGACCGCAGACAGGCTGGCTCGCGAACACCGGCTTTTCCTGAGCTGTGCTGTCCGGGAAGCTGCCCTGAGAGGCCCCTCCTGGTGTCCAGCACCTGCTTCCCGGGGCTCCCGGGAGCCGACGCCCACTGTGCCAGTGTGCCCCAAGCCCCCGCCAGGTGACCAAAGGGGTCAATGACACCCTTATCCTGCTGTCATCTTGGGGAAGGGGCCGGTGCCCTGTCCCCATGGTCCCAAGTCAGGCATCGAGGTACACTTTTGTATGTACCCCCAAACCTCCGGCACTACCAGGTTTTGGACAGGACCCCGGTCTCCCCGGGCCTCCCTGGCGGTGACTGGGACACCACATGTGGGCCCCCATGGCTGAGCCCGACGTCAGTCCCTGCCCTCGGACTGCTGACTCTGCCCCTGGCACAGCCAGTTTCTCCCCAAACACTCTGTGGTCATTTGGGCCCCGCTGGCCTCACAGCCGGGCTGCAGTGGGGACGGCTGCGTTTGCCGGAGGTGCAGCCAGGCCCCCGGCACAGGCCCAGGCCCACTTCCCCCATGGCTGGCTGTCCTGGGAGGGGGCACGGACGTGGCCAGTCTGGAGCCCTGGGCTGGTGGGCTGAGCCGTCCCCCTGGGGACAGGAGAGGCAGCAGCGGGAGGGGGTCCCTCCAGAGGGCCCAGCACCGCCCTGCCCCGTGGCTCCTCCACACCCGCACCGTCTCCCCCCAGCAGCCGTAGGGCTCTGGGACCGGCAGAGCCCGGTAGCCGTCCAAGGCCACCACCCTGACGTTCCGTGGCTTTGCCCTGAGCAGCCACCACCACCCTGGCTGCCCGAGTCACGGCCACACCCCGTGTCCCTCGGCAGACGAAGAACACGCACAGAACACGGGACGCGGAGGAGCTCTTATATTGAGGTTCAGAGGTGAAAACTGTACAGAAACAGCAGAAATTGCCAGAACAGTTCGTATCTCTAGAAAACTCTTCACCTTCCCACCCACGACCCTCCCTCCCGCCAAGAACCGAGCAGAGTCTGGGTCCACCCATGGCTGGGACAAGCGGCTCACGCCGGGCGGCCCGATGGCAGGGCTGTGGGGACCAGGGCTATGTACAGCCTCCAGCCTGCAAGAGACCAGGGGGCCCGGGGCTCCCGCCCAGCTGCGGCCCCTGTGACCTGTCAGCCCGCGGTGGCAGGGGCCCCCAGGAGAGGCCAGGGTGGGCAGCTGTGCCCCTCCTCCACTGTCGCAGGCCCCCCAGGGCCCAAGTGGTGTCAGCCCTTTCTGCCCTCGCCAGGCACCCACAGCTTCTTGTCGCCAGGCACCAGGAGCCAAGGCATGAAACGTGGCTGGGCACTGCGGGCACCGCCAGCCTGGACCGCTGGGGGCATGTGGACACCGGCCTGAGCCCACTGCGCCTGCCCCTGGCGGCCCTGGGCCCCCAAAGCCACCTGAGCAGTAACTGTCTGCGGGCACCGGCCCGGAGGCCTAGCTGCTGCCGGCCGAGGGGCAGATGGAGCCACACATGGGCAGGGCGGAGCGCTCCGCCTCGCCGTCCTCCGTGGGCTCCACGGCATCCCTGGTCTCGGGGCCGGGGAGAGGCTCGTTTCTGAGGTCCTGGCTCCTCTTCAGCCTGGGGGCAGAGACACGAGGAGGGGCCGTATGCGCCCGCCAAGCCGCCCGGACACTTCTTGCTTCTGGTCCCACGACTCGCCCCAGAACTCATGGAACATGTCCCTCAGTGACACGGCCCGGGCGGCGCCTCAGGAAGCCCTGATCTGGGACCTCTGGGCACAGCAGGGAGCCTGGGAGCCCCAGAGCACCCCGCCTGACTCTGGTGGGCTGCGGCGTGGCCGGGGGTCTCAGCTCATTTCCAGCCAGAAGCCGCAGGGAGGCCGGACTCGGTGTGTGCGCACGCACGGCAGCTTTGCAAAGAGCTGGGCTGAGTCCCGCTCCTCACGTGGCCCTCTGAGCCCCAGGGTGGGGCACTGTCCCCAGGCCCCACACACTGTTCTTCCTGGCCAGAGTGCAGGGCCACCTCCTCCAGGTGGCCCTCCCTGCCTGCCCAGGCAGCGGGAGCATGCACCCCTCCCCCCAGCCATCTGTGGTGTTTCCGTCCCGCAGTACCTGGCGCTCAGAGAAGGTCTGTGTGAGTGACGGAGTGAGTTTGTGCCCGAGTGGTGGGAACGGTGGCTCTGACAGGGTCGCCCTGGAAGCCACCAGCCCTGCCCTGGGCCATGTGCCGCGTCTGTCCCCAGGAGGGTCCAGCCACTGGCCCCATTTGGAGCTAAAACGTTCCAGGGAAGCCCCTGCCCCACGCCAGAGCCTGAACAGGGACCTCCCACTGCTCAAAGCCCCCAAGAGAGGGGGGTCAGCACCCCGCCCGCGAGGCCATGCGCCCGCGGGGTCAGCATTCGGGTGGCCAGTGTCCCTCCTCCTGCCACCCCCAGCCCCAACACACACACTCACTTCTCTCTGTTGAAAATGACGAAGTCTTGCTGGATGGCATCGAGGCAGTCCTGAAGGTACTCGTTCTCCTGGGGACAAGGACACACGAAGGGGTTTGTCAGGGACGTGTCCCGGTTTGCTCAGGGCCCTGGGGTCGCGGTGAGTGTCTCCCCCCGGCCTGCACCTGTGGCTGGCTTTGGAGACCGCCAGAGTCTGTCTGGCAGCCGCGGTGCCTGGGAGGGGTGCCCGGTGCCACCGCCCAGCTCCCGCCTGCGGTGGACACGTGTCCGTGACGTCAGCGGAACCGCACCGGAGCCACCCCTGCCGGGCTCCCCTGCCCTGCCCGTCCCGTCTCCCCACTGGCCTGTGGCTCCTCACAGTCCCTCCCTTGTCCCTGGTACGCAACCCCCGAGCCAGGCCTGTTTCTGGGGGGGCCGCCATGCGGAGGAGGACTCGGGGGCCGCCCTGGGGAGAGGGTCTCGGGGGCCACCTGGGGAGGGAGTCTCGGGGGCCGCCTGGGGAGGGGGTCTCGGGGGCTGCCTAGGGAGGAGGTCTCGGGGGCCACCTGGGGAGGGGGTCTCGGGGGCTGCCTAGGGAGGGGGTCTCGGGGGCCGCCCTGCAAAGCCCACCCTCAGGAAAGGGCTGTGGACTCGGGCTGCTCTTGCCCAGATGCACAAGGACCCCGTAATTAGTGGCACGAGGAGGCCCGGTTCCCTGGGGTGCGTCGTGGGTGCCCTGGTAGTAACAGCGGAATATAAAGGACCTGCGAGACCCCCCCACTGTCCCGGGACTTTGCGCAGCCGGGCACCCGCCTGCCACCTGCACTTCCGCCCGTGGACACCAGGGGTCGCACCAGCAGCCCTGGGGGGGGCAGAGAGGATGGGAGCCCCACCCCCGGTCTGTGTTCCCTGAAAGACCGAGGTCCCCAGCCCTGCACCCCACTTCCCCGTGAGGAGGGGACTGACACCCTCTGCCCGGGAACCACACGGGGCCCCGCAGGCCCGAGGGGCTGCACAGGGGCTGGGGGCCAGCCATCGAGCCCGGCGTCACCGCTGTCACCCCGACAGCACACACACGGCAGCTGCTCTTCTGTGGACACCAGCTGTGCCCGTTGCCACGCGTGAGCTGCGTGCCCCAGAGGCGTATTCACACCCGAGCCCCGGCACCCGTGCGTGGGACCCTGTCTGGAGACGTCTTTGCGGACGCGGTCACGGTGAGACGAGGCTGCACGGGGGCAGAAGCCCTCACACCGCGTGACGGGTCCTTATAAGGGGACAGGCGCACACACAGGGAGACGGCCACGTGACGGCGCAATTGGGGATGGGAGTGACGTGTCTACACGCCACGGAACACCAGGACGACAGCCACGGACGGAAGCCAGAAGGGCCAGGAAGGAGCATCCTCGCCTAGAGGCTTCGGGGGGCACAGCTCTGCCCACACCACGCGCTGGACTCGGGCCCCGGAGCCACGAGCCCCCGTGTCTGTCGCTTCAGCCTCCTGCTGTGTGGTCACCTGCCCGGCAGCCTGGACATGGACGCACCTGGCCAGGGTGACACGGGCCTCGCGCAGGCGATCCCAGCGCTAACGGCCGAGCTCCCGGGGGCACCGCCCTCCCGCGTCAGAAGGGGCGAGGTGGGCGGGAAAGGCAGCAGGAGGGTCCTGGGCCTTCGCAGGACTGTGGGCAGACCACCCGCCGGACTTCCAAGACGCGCGGCCCGCCAGGGCCCCTGCAGGACGCCGCGGGGCCTCGGCCCCCACCCGGCACTCACGGACTGGGAGCTGTCCCGGCTGTTGTCCCGCGACTTGTTCTTGGCCAGACGCTTCTTCTTCTTGTGCAGGGGCCGCGACTCCAGGATCATCTCCTCCAGCTCGAAGGTGGGGTCGCAGTGCAGGCGGCCTTTCTGTGGGGACACGGTGCTGAGCCGAGGCCCCCGGGGTTGCCCACCGCCCAGCCCCGGAGCTGCGGCCCCCGCGGGCTTACGTTGGGTACGAAGCCTGGCTCCACCCTCTTCTCCATCAGCTCGTCCCACAGCACGGTGGCCAGTGACGGCACAGCCTGCATGTCCTGGAGGCAGGAGAGCCGGTGCTCGGGGTTCACGGTGAGGAGCTGCAACGAGGCCGCGTCAGACGGGCCACCAGGCAGCCCGCAGGACCCAGCACTGGCTGGCACCCACCCCGGCCGGGCGCCCTATGGGGGTGGCCTCGAGGCCTGGGGTGCAGAAACCAGGACCTCAAGGGCCACGGAAGTAAAGGTGACGCTGATTCAGGCAGAACAACGTGCTCAGCTCGGCAGAGTGACCCAAGGGACAATCTGACGTGAGCGGCGCTGGCCAAACCCCTGGTGCCCCAGGACCACGGATGGCATCCGCGGGGACCATCCTGCCAGGACCTGCCAGAAGGTGGCAGCCGAGGCCTGGCGAATGCTCTCCCGGAACACTGGGCCGTGGCTGCCCCAGCAGGAACCCCAGACCACTTCGTCTCAGCGTGGGACCCCCACGCTCCCGCCTGGCCCACCGCACACGCGCTGCTGTCTGTACCGGGGATGCCACCGACCCCGTGCAAAGATTCCCAGGCTGGGCTGGGGTGGGTGGGTCACCCCGTCCCCGCTTGGGCCCTCCTGAGCCAAGGGCCAGCTCTGAGCCACCTGGGCAGGTGTTGGCGGAGCTCCGTGGAGCCGAGGCTGCGTGGAGAGACTTGCCCAGGGCTGGGGAGAGGCCACCGGGCCGGGCCTCACTGGGCCTCACCTTGCGCAGCAGGGCCACCATCTCCTTGGACCAGGTAGGCACGTACTGGACGCTCACGGTGCTGAACAGCTGCACCAGGGACTCCACGGCGTTGCTCGAGTGGATGTCGTAGGGCCGCTGGGGACAGGGAGGCAGCGCTGGGCAGGCACCCCTTGCCCCCCTGCACCCGATTAATGCCAGGCACAGGTGCCGGCACCGAGGGCACCCCACCCTCCCACCCCAAGTGCGGGCACAGGTCTGAGCTTGGCCTCCACCCGGACGGAGGAGCCCAGGGGCGAAGCCGGCTCTGGACCGCGCCCTGCAGGTGTACGGGCGGGGGCGGGGGCCGCCTTCCCTGGTGGGGCCCCATGGGCTGGCCGAGGGGTGCGGTGCCCCAGGAAGGGAGGGAGGGCAGTATGAGGCCTGGGGCAGCACCCAACCTGGGCTTCAGCTGGCCTGGCCAGGGAAAGTTCTGAGGGGACACCTGCTAGGCAGCTCCTGGTCCTGTCCCCCTCCACAGGGGCAGCACGCAGGCCCCACCCACGGCCCTGGGACCCCACCGTGCGTCTGCGCTTCCTTCGCTCACTCAAGCATTTGATCAGCAACCCAGACGCTTTGCTAAAAGCGTGCGACCTCCCTGATGGAGAGAACAGCACCCCAAGGGCCACATGTGGGGCAGCCACATCCCTCCCCGGCACTCGGGCCACCCCCGGGAGCAGCCGGCCCGCCGTCCGCAGGAGCTCATACCCATCCTCGAAGCAGCTCGTAGGCCATCACCCCCACCGACCACCAGTCCACTTCGAAGGAGTAGCCAGACCCCCCGTTGACGAAGGAGTGGAAGATCTCGGGAGCTTCCGGACAGAAGGAAGGAGCAGCTGGGCTGTCACAGGGCCAGAGGGCCCAACCTGCACCAAGCCTCCCCCCCAGAACCCCCCCAGACCTCCCCACCGGAACCCCCCAGGTCTCCCCACCGGAACCCCCCCAGGCCTCCCCACCGGAACCCCCCCAGGCCTCCCCACCGGAACCCCCCAGGTCTCCCCCCCAGAACCCCCCATGCACCTACCCATGTAAGGCTTGGTACCCGCTAACGCCGTTGCCCGCTCCCCATCCTTTATGATGGTGGCGATATTGAAGTCTGTCAGGTGTGCGTGTCCTGCGGGGAGAGAGGGCAGCGCACCTGTGCCAGGCCCAGAGCTGCGTCCTGGCGGCCGGGGCACCCCCGCCCCCACCCTCCTGCCGGCACCGTGGCCTTCACACGCCCAGCCGCTTACCTCGTTCGTCCAAGAGGATGTTGTCGGGCTTGACGTCTCTAGAATGGGCAGAAGGCGGCAGATGCGTCTGGAGCCCACCCTCTTCCTGCCCTGGAACCCCTGGCAGAGGGGGCTCCCAAGACGACCCCGCACCCACCGAGGCAGAGGCCGGGAGGCTTGGCGGGTCCCTGGGGGGTGCCCCTGGGGGGGCAGAGGAGGAAAGAGCAGCCACTCCCTGCCCTGCGGAGGGGCCCATGGCCAGCACCCCCGCCCTGGGCCCAGACGGCAGGGGACCCCCGCACTGGACACAGAGGGGGCCAAGGACAAAAGCAGCTCCTGGCACAGTCTGTCCTGCCACGTCCGCGACCAACACGGCCTCAGTGCTCACTTTGCTCCAACTTCCAGACGCCCAGTCGGGGCCCAGTGACCGTCTGGTGCCTGAATAGCAGCCAGATGACAGAAGCCCCGAGGGCAGAGGTGCAGAAACGAGGTCTCTGGGACTTTATTTATACCTCAGAGACTTTTTCATTTTGGTCTGTGGCTACAGTTTCAGCCTAATTTCTGCTTCCTAATTTTATCTGCTTCCTAATCCGCTTCCTCTCTGCTTCCCAACCTCATCGCTTTAAGCTCACGTTAAAGCGAGCTTGAACCCCCAGGGACGTGGTGGACGGGCCAACAGAGGCCTGTGGTTAAACAGAACGCCACCTGATGTGGCCAGGTCCCGCGGTCCGTGCACGAGAGCCCCCGTGGGGCTGCTTGGACAGGGCCCACCCCCAGGTGGCCCCGGGTGTGCCGCTGTGGGGCTGAGCCTGGGACCGGCACCGACCGGGCGGGGCAGCCAGGGGCAGGGCAGGGGGCACATGTGGGGCAGAGGAGCCAGACCAGCCTCTGCTGGCGAGTGGACGCCCCTCAGGTGGCCCAGGCAGGCGCTTCCCCCGGCAGGTGTGCACACACCTGTGGATGATGTGCTGGCTGCGCAAGTAGTCCAGGGCCAGGGCCAACTCGCAGATGTACAGCCGCACCGTGTCCTCAGAGAACTGCACGTTCTGCTGCAGGTGGTAGCGCAGGTCCCCACCCAGGAGCAGGTCCACCACCATGAACATGTCCTCCTCGTCCTGGAAGGAGTACCTGCGGGCACCCAGCGGGGGTCTGGCACGCGCACGGCCGGGGAGCCAGACACGCTCCTGCCACAGCCGACACAGCTCGCCCAAGCAGCGCCCTGCCCGTGGCGCTGACTCCACCCCTGCTCGGTGCTACTCTGAGCCCAGCCCCTCGGCCCAGCTGGGGCCAGAGACACCTGTGAGTGACAACTGGAGAGCAGAAATAGCAGCGCACGTCTCCGGGTTGTTTTGGGCTGCCCTGATTTCCTTTTCTGTAAAATGGGGATAAAAATATCTGCCTTGGAAGATTGTTAAAGAAAATGAGGCAGTGTGGGTGAAATCCTTGGCCTGGTGCTGGGCAAGCGGCCGGCACTTAATAACTGGCAGCCACAGGGGTAGTGAGGGTAGTGACGATGGTGACGGTGGTGGTGATGGTGGTGATGGTGGTAGTGATGATGGTGGTGATGGTGGTGGTGATGATGGTGGTGATGATGGTGATGGTGGTGATGATGGTGATGGTGGTGATGATGGTGGTGATGATGGTGATGGTGGTGGTGATGGTGGTGATGATGGTGGTGATGGTGGTGGTGATGGTGATGATGGTGGTGATGGTGGTGGTGATGATGGTGGTGATGATGGTGATGATGGTGGTGGTGATGGTGATGATGGTGGTGATGATGGTGGTGATGATGGTGGTGGTGATGGTGATGATGGTGGTGGTGGTGATGGTGATGGTGATGGTGGTGGTGGTGATGGTGATGGTGGTGATGGTGGTGGTGATGGTGGTGATGATGGTGATGATGGTGGTGATGATGGTGGTGGTGATGGTGGTGATGATGGTGATGATGGTGGTGGTGATGGTGGTGATGATGGTGATGATGGTGGTGGTGATGGTGGTGGTGATGGTGATGATGATGATGGTGATGAAGATGATAGTGGTGATGGTGATGATGATGGTAGTGGTGATGGTGATGGTGATGGTGATGGTGATGGTGGTGGTGGTGATGGTGATTATGATGGTGGTGATGGTGGTGATGATGATGATGATGGTGATGGTGGTGGTGATGGTGATTATGATGGTGGTGATGGTGATGAAGATGATAGTGGTGATGGTGGTAATGGTGGTGATGGTGGTGATGGTGGTGGTGATGGTGGTGATGATGGTGATGATGATGGTGGTGATGGTGGTGGTGGTGACGATGGTGGTGATGGTGGTGATGGTGATGGTGATGAAGATGATGGTGGTGATGGTGGTGATGGTGATGGTGATGAAGATGATGGTGGTGATGGTGGTGGTGGTGACGATGATGATGGTGGTGATGGTGATGGTGGTGATCATGATGATGGTGGTGATGGTGGTGGTGGTGACGATGGTGGTGATGGTGGTGATGGTGATGGTGGTGGTGATGGTGATGAAGATGATAGTGGTGATGGTGGTGGTGGTGACGATGGTGGTGATGGTGGTGGTGGTGGTGGTGACGATGGTGGTGATGGTGGTGGTGATGATGATGATGGTGGTGGTGATGGTGATGATGAAGATGATGCTGGCTATAGCAAAACACTACTTTGAGGACCTCCTTCCACTTTGCAGTTTCTTTTGTGAGCTCCCAGAGATAACTGCAGTTGTTAAATGACTGGATCTTTCAAGAATAAAGTCACAAGAACTGTTTTTCATGGGATGTCCCTCTAGCTGCCCTCCACAAGCCTCCCACCTTCATCCTCAGTGAGGGGTGGCCTGGAAAGGGTGGTGTGGGTTGGGGCTGGGGAAGAGGGTGTGGGGACAGAGCCACAGAGCAAAGAGACCTAGGATGCGAGGCTCCAGGATGAGCCCGGGGCCCTGGAGAGCAGTGGACAAGGGCAGGTGACCTCCCACACCTGGAGGCAAGGCTGTGATGGCCCTGCCCCTCATAGCCCCAGAAGGGCAGGAGACATCCCCTGACAGGCTGGCCTGTGGGGCTGGGGACAGGTGCTGCAGCAGAAGGAGAAGGAAAAGCTTCAGCCCAGGAGCCCATGCTCCTAACCGTGGGGCCACACGGCCTCCTGGGCAGCCCCAGACCCCGGAAGAGGAAACCCGGGGTCTCCCTCTTTGTAAGAAGCGTCAGTGCCAACGTTGCTGCTGAGCATCAAGCCCAATGGCAGCCAGTCCTGGGAACTAGGGGACCAGCCCACAGTGAGCTCCTCTCCTCCCCACTGACCCCCAGGAGTAATCACCCCATTGAGGATGAGGTGTCTGACCCAGCCCTGACCCTCCCTGGCCATCGGGGGCGCTTGGTGCTTGGACGCCCCCTTGCCCTTGATGCTGAAGACAAGACCACTTGCCATAAAGCCAGGGTCCGCCCTGCCAGCCCTCAGCCTGCCTGGAGACCAGACAGCTGTGAGTGCCCCAGGGGGCCACAGTGGTGAGGACAGGGGCCAGGTGCCAATGGGGTGTAGGGAGGGGGGAGGACAAGGCCACGGCCACCCCTTGCACTCCCCACACTCGGGGCCAAGGCTCCATCGGCGTCTGTGTCCAGGGCATGAAGGCCGGGCTCCCAGCACAGCACGGCCCGGCTCCTTCCGCCCCAGCAACTGTGGAGTGGAGCCACGTGACTCCGCTTCTGAGCCACACCACACAGCCTCTGGGAAGTGGCCACATCCACTTTGGTGTCCTTCCTCCTACTGCAGTGACCCAGGTAAGCAGCCGGGCAGGTCTGGGCTCTGAGCGAGTCCCGGGGACAGCGGGCTCCAGACCCCCTGCCAACGAGGACGCCCGGCCGGGCTCTCTGCTATCCCTAAACACAGCCAGGCTGTCCCCCTTTAAGTTTGGCTAATGGAGAACCAGGTGACACATGGGATGACATAAGGGGGGGTGGTATTTAAATCTTCCAGGGGCTGCTGGGCCAGGACCAGGACTAGGACCACGAGTTTGTCACGTGACTGTCCAGCTGCCAGGAACACCCTGTGCTGTGCGGGAGCACAGAGCCACTACGGAGGCAGTCGGGGAGGAGCCTTGCATGAGGGAGGACTCCCGGGAGGACAGGCACGAACCCCCCCAGAAGCCTGCAGCTCCTGCACTCCCGCAGCGGGTCTCGGTGCTTGTTTTCTGAGAGGAACCCAAAGTCAGGCCCCTCAACTCTCCCTGACTGACAGTGTCCCTCCCTTGTAGGGAGGCCCCGGGCTTCCAGCAGGCCTGGGGGGGACACTGCGTTGACCCCAGCATGCCGTGGACGCCTGAGCCCTGCTGGCCTGGGGCGCGGGAAGGTGAGTGGACGGGGCGGGGCGGCAGGACCCGTGGGTGTCGGGGTGACCCCGTGGCATGAGAGCCAGAAGAGACGGCAGGTGCAGCCCCTTCACCAGCTTGGGGGGCGGGAGGTCTCCCTGCAGCAGGGCCGTCCCCGCAGGTGAGCTCACCAGAGGTTCACCAGGAAGACGTGCTCGACCTCCTGCAGGATCTCCAGCTCCCGGAAGACGTTGCGGACCTCGTCGCGCTCGATGCACTGCTGCTTGTTCATGTACTTCATGGCGTACATCTTCTCCGTGTCCCGCTTCTGCACGATGCACACCTGGAGGACAGAGGGCCGCTCAGCCCAGACGCAGGGACGCGAGCTCTGCGGCCCCCTCTGCCTCCTGGACGCAGCAGAAGCACCTCTGAGACGCCTGGGAAACACCTGAGACTCCAGACGGCAGCGGGACCGGCTGTGAACAGGCACCTCCCGCGAGAAGCCAGGACTCAGCCCAGGAGCACCCAGGAGCTCCAGCCACGACCGGGCAGGTGGCTTCACCTTCCCACATCCCAGTGCCGCCTTCCCGGGCGCAGAGGAGCAGCATCTTGGGGGCTGCTGGGGAATGACCGGGAGGACGCGCCTCGACAGGCCTTGCACCTGGGAAGCCGCACCAGCCACCCGCCCCCCTGCCCTGGACACGCACCACCTCGTGCCTCGGAAGACCCCCCTCCAGTGCCAGCAGGGCAAGAGGCAAGTCCCCTGCACATCGTCCTGCGAGGACGGAGGCTTGCGGGGCAGACCCACAGGCGCCCGGTTCCCATCACAACAGAGCCCTCCCCGACAGCAGTCCCTGGTCCCTACACGCTCGAGTGCAAAACCCTCCGAGCAGCGAGCTGTCACTGTCGACCAGCAAGGCTGGCATCGCGCAGACACCGCTAAGACGGCGCTAATTGCTCGCAGAGAGGATCAATGTGACAGAGCAGGGAGAAGCGTAAGACCAGCCGGGGGTCCCCTGTGGCCAAGCAACGTCAGCCAGAATCGAGGGCAAAGATCTCCAAGGCGAGCCGGGAGTTGCAGTACAAAATGGCGGCTACAGAGCCAGCAACCTTCCTCCCACGCCAGCCGTGGAGACACCGTCCCAGGACAGGTGACCAGGGCCACTCCTGAGGCCTCCACACCCTCTGGTCTCGGACGTTAAGGACCAGGAGCCCGGGGTTGGGGGCCTGGGGGAGGCGGCGGTTCTGGGGAGGGCAGTTCTGCCGGTGCTGCCGCAGGAAAAGCCTTTCCTTCTGAGGAAAGCATTTGCCAAGAAGAGTTTATGAGAAATGTCTTCTGGTTTAAGATTTTTGTTCAAAGAAGACCATGACTGAGACTGGCACACGGCACCCACCAAGTCCCAGGAAGCTCCCGGCAGGTGCCCCTGCTCCAAATCCCGGAATCCCGAAATCTCCTTTCTATCACGTGTCGCCCGAGGTTCCTCGCACTGTCCGGAAGGGACGCTGCAGGGTTCTCTGGATTTCTCGCCCCATGTCCCGCCAGGGGGTGGACACTGGCCATGGACCCCGCGCCCTGGCTGCAGGGCTTCTCCCCCGGACCAGGGGGCCGATGTGCAAGCCATCCACGGCGAGCTTGGCTGTGTGCTGGAGGCTCAGGCTGGCCTCAGTTCCCCCTGCTGTTCAGCCCTCCTCTGCTGAGCCCTCGCCACGCTGCAGAAGGGCCCCGATGGTGCCATCCCTGTGGGCTTCCAACCCTCACCCCCGATGCCCTTCTCTGCCTCAGAGACTCTGGCAACTGCCCCCAAAGCCCCACTGCAGGCACCCTTTGAAGGTGTCTGCGTGTTTTGCTGTCGTCTTTGGTAACCTGAACCCATTTTGGGGCCATCTGGAAAGGCACCCTGCTGGGACCAGCTGGTAATTATGGAACCTGCAGGCCCCGGGTCTCTCTGACGTCCGCTCGATCGAAGTTGCCAGCAAATCCTCCCTTAAGCAAAGCTGGCTTCACTCCAAGGCCCTCCCGCTGCCAAGGCACACCGCCCTCGGGGAGCCCACCGGGGCTGTAGGGGGGAGCCCACCCGTCTCCCGCAGAAAACCCAGAGGCGTCTTCCCCCCTAAGTGGGCTGTGGGGTTCTGCCCACCAGGCGGCATCTTCCTGCTCCACCGCAATTCTAGAAAAGCTGTGAGCCTGCGTGGCAGCCCTGTGCAAGGGGACCCGCCACGCTTCCTCCCTGGTCCCCTTGCAGTGACACCTCCAGCCGCCCCACGGTGGGTCCACGTGTGCCCCCAAAAGACCCAGGGCGTGGCCTCGTCTGGAGTGAGGGTCGGGGAGATGTTGTTCAGCTGAAGACCCGGAGATCGGATCATGGGTCCGGCCGGGCCCTGAAGCCGAGCACGGTTTCCTCTCAGAGACAGTCGGAGACTCGGGGCTGGCGCAGAGACGTTGGAAATTCTCTCTCCTCGGTCCAAGAAGCTTTTCCAACACATTTGTGCAAGGGCTGCCATGTCCCCAGGCCTCAGGGAGCCCAGCGCAGCCACCATGTGTGACACGGCGGGAGGAGGGGACAGAACCACACTGCTGCGTCTCGTGCCTGGGGGCAGAGTCAGCCCGCTAAAAAGGGACGGCATAAACAGACACCGCGTGGCCAGGCCCCCTGGGGACAGCTGAGGGGAAACTGTCCCCACAGAGTGACTCATCCTCCAGACCCTTCTGAGGCTCGTTAGGCCTCTGGGAGTGATAATTACCCTCGATGCCTGCACAGCGCCGGCATCAGGAAGGCAGGCCAGCCCAGCGGGAGGTTTGGCGGATGGGAGGGACGGGGACCAGCCGAGGACCTGTCACCTGCACACCCTTGCGGCCGGGCGTGGGCGTGGCCTGGCCTCTGGGCCAGCTGCTATTTTGGCCTCCAAGTGTCATGGCGGCTCCTGGCGCTCAGGTGTCGGCCGCTCGGTGGCCAGTCTGGTGCCCAGCGCCCGGCCTGCCCCGCGGGAGGGGCGCCCACAGCCTCACTGGCGGACCCGGAAGACGGTGCCACTGTCCTGCCTCGCCGCGTGCCGGGCCCGCCCTGCCCCCGGGCGCTGCCTTACCTTGCCGAAGCTGCCCTTGCCGATGGCGCGCAGGATCTGGAAGTGGTCGAAGTTCACTGCGGAGTAAAACAGAGGACGCCAGGTGAGGTGGCAGAACGGCGTTGGCACAAGCCCCGCCCTGGAGCGGCTCCCACCCGGCAGCCCCGCAGCCTGCCCAGCGTGGACGTGAGCCCACGGTCACTGCAGCCTCCGCCACTGCCAGCACAGAGCCGAGGACCCAGGGCGGCGTCCCCTGCCCACCCCAAATCGGCCCCATCGAGTCTGCCGTACCGGCCCCTCCGCCATAACCCTCTCGTCCCAAGCCGGCCCTGATAAAGTCAGAGTGTTTGGCCGCAGGGCCGACGCCGGTTCCCGGTGCGGCACCGTCTCTGCGGAGAGCAGAACAGGCCTGGTGCTTGTTTCAGTCCCAGACTCAGATTCTCTCGCCCGCGTGGGGACTTCACACCCCAACGAGCATTGGGGAGTGGCTGAGCTCTTCTCCCCCGAGACTGAGACGAGGGCCTGCCCCACGCGAGTGCCTGGCTGGGACCCGCCGTCCACGCCGTGGTGTGGGAGGGACAGATGCTTTCCAACCACCAGGCGTCCCCAGGAGCTGAGTCCCAGCGAGATCCCAGGTTAAAACGCAGCCTTTTCATCAGCCAGGGCTCTTAGTAAAACTGACAGGAAAATGCCCCCAAGGAGGACGGCAGAGATGGGCTCAGGAGAGTAAAAATAGACCTGCCTCAGGGCGCCATGAGTCACCGCCATTGTCACCAGCCCCACAGCACGTGCACACCCCGTGAAGGCATCCCCCGCGGGTCTGGAGGGACGGCTCTGCTCCTGACACCCGGCCCCTGACACCCTCGGAGGCCCAGGAGGCGGGTGCCCATGGCCACAGGTGAGGCCACACAAGGGCGCCCAGGAGGCCCCGGGCCTCAGCCCGCTCCCCACACGGGCGCCCTGCCAGCATGGGGGTCACCTGGAAGCGGCGACAACAAATCCAACGTCACAGGTTGTGGAGACTCGTGCAGAGGCTGGTTAAGTTTTGTCCCATGTCCCATGAGCCAGAAAGCCCCCATGAGGAGGGAAACCGTCCCCTGGGGCTCAGACCCTGCACCCTGCGAAGCTGTGCAGCCCCCGGAGGTTCTGGCCACTCGTGGGGCCGAGGGGCTCATGCTCAGGCCCCTGCCTCGGGGGACGCCAGGCCGGGCAGAGGAGCCGGAACCGGCCCGACAGCTCCTTCCTGCAACAGGTGCCTCCCCTGTCCCCTAGGTGCCGTGGCAGCCCCCCGTGTAAGCAGGAACCTGCACACAGATGTCATCCTGTCACCGGGCCCTGTGCGCCAGGGTCTGCTGGGAGCAAAGACTCAACCGGCTGGGAGGGGCCGGGCTGCCCCGACTGTGGACGAGCCAGAGCCGGGCACTGGGCACTGCCGGGAGGGAGGAACGCGGAGCTGGACGGTCCTGCCACACATGCTGGGGACGCAACACAGAGCCCCAGGGGCAGCCGATCACTGACCCTCTTGCTGGGGCCCGAGCCTCTGTTTGCCCAGCCTCCGAGGACATCTTGAGACCTGGGGCAGGAAGGTCAAATGCCAAGTAGGGCAGCGGCTGTGGCCTCTGAGCCCAGACTCCTCAGTCCCAAGGGGGCTCGAAGCCTCAAGGTCGGGCCGGGTCCAGGCGTTACGGGTCTCGGAGGATCCAGCTGGCAGGTGGCGGACCGTGTGGCCAGGAACCCGCAGGGTCACCCTCCCCGGAGTCCTGGTTCTGACGTGGACTCACGAGGCCACAGGGCAGCTCTCGGCACCCCTGGGCCGCACTGAGCTTGCGGGTGGGGCTCCGCTCCGCCAACGCCACGGCCCGCCCAGGACAGGGAAGGGCAGACGGGGGTCTCACTGCGGGGACACACCTGTGCCCCAGGCCCGATCCCGGAGCAAGGCCTCACCCGGCCTTTTCTCTGGAACAGACACAGTCGGGACGCGGCTGGCGCCGAGGCAGAGCTGAGGCCTCAGCTTCCAGAACAATCTTGGTTCTCCTGCCCAGGAACGCGCCCAGGGCCTGGAGTCCCGGCGCCTGCCTCCCCCAAGCCGGACCCCCCTCTGCTTACAGTAACAGCTTCCGCCCATGAACCACGTCCAGTGGCAACTTCCCAGACTGCTGCTGCTCGTCCTGGGTCCTGCCTGTCCAACAGTCTGGACCGTGTCCCGGTGTTTGATACCCTCGTCCTCAGACAGCGCTGAGACTGTCATAAATCAGTGATCAGGGCGACTGCTAGATCAATGGCGTATCTGCAGGCTGCCGCGACTCGGCCCCTGCCCAGCCCGTGGGGAGGCCCCGGGGACCACAGGGATCACCCCACGGCTGCAGGACCTCAGCTGGGGGTTCTCCAGCCGCCCCCATCACTGTGGGCAGCGACCCCTGCGCCCGGCGCCCAATCAAGCCTGGTGCCCAGAGGACAGAGGCCCCGGCCATGCACAGGAAGGTGGGGCAGGAGGGAGAAGAGACTCAGGACTAAGAGGAGGTGCAGCCCGGAGGCTTCCTGAAAACAGAGGGGGCGTGAGGCTCACTGTGGGGCCCACGCGGAGGGCTGGAGGGGAGTCGGGGGCCGTCTGCGAGGCAGCGACAGGGAGGCCGGGCCTGACACCCCTGTGACCCACCCAGCCCACCGCCCTCCAGGCCCCTCTGCAGACGCCAGCAGGGGCCCAGCGCCGAGGCCGCACCCAGGGGACCTGTCCGTGGCCCTGCAGAGGCCCCCCAGACCTCGCGGAACGGGCACTGGGCCGGGTCGCAGGTGGGGCTGGGGGGTCCTGGGCACCCCCCACATGGGCTCGGGCTCCCACCTTCCACCGCGAGCTCTGGGGAGCCCACGGGAAGGCCACGTCTGCCATGCAGCCTGCCCGTGGCCCCAAGGAGGCCGAGGTCCAGCCGGCTCTGCACAAAACCGGGGCCCTGGAGCAGAAAGGACGCCGACGCCAGCGGCCTTGGGAATGACTGCAGGAGGCGCTGCCACCCCCGGATGTCCCTTGGGGAAAAGACGCACCATCATGGCCACTCTCCCTGCTCCCAAGGTGCCGTGGGAGGGGCCCTGCTGCACAGCCCCGGGGCTGCCGTGGGGAGCAGCACCAAGCGCCTCCGCCCGGGACCCCGTCCCACACTGACCCAGAGAAGGGGGAGGTCAGCGGCGGGCGGGGCCGGCTCCAAGGCTGTGCCATGTCTGCCCCGCGGGAGCTCAGGGCTCATTTTCACACACTTTAGCACCTGCACTAAGTCACAGACAGCTTTCCCAGAACTGTCAACTGCACACAGACGCTCCTCACGCCTCCCTGTTCCTAAAGTGACAGGCGGGCTGTGGCCTCGGAGCCCCCTCCAGGGCTGTCTGCGAAGGACAGGAGCCACGCGGTCCTCGCCTGGGGCCGGGCAGGGGACAGGGGCTGCCTTCCTCAGGGCCGGGCCTCCAGGGGACCTGGACTCGGCCGCAGTCCACGCGGCCAACACTGGTGTCCGGCGGTTCCTGGAAAGCAGCCGCCTGCTCTGGACACGCGTGTCTCCCCACTGCCCCCCACCCGAGACCACCCACACACCTGGGGCTGAGAAAGGCCATTTCGTCATGAAGGAATCTTATCCCCAAAATGCTGATGGCTGGAAAATATTCACTTCGATGACAAGCATTCAGCCCACAGCACGTGAGCAGGGTCACAGGTCGGGAGGCGCTTCCTGGGGTGCTGGGCAGAGCCGGGGCGGGGACGTGGGCGTAGCCGACTCCCCCAAGGCCTGCACAGGGGCCCCTGGCTGGGACGGGGAGACCCCAGGGTCGAGGTGCCCCATGACCTCCACGCACTGGGGCCTGGGGGGGGCCTAGGGCAGGGCCCGGTCACAGCTGGAGCAAAGCCGCCCTGGTCCCACCTGCTCGGGAAGCCCCTCCCAGGAGCAGACCCTTGTGGCCCTGCGGGACAGTGCGCCCTGGTGACAGGACACACACTTGCTACTCTCAGCCCCCACGGAGCCACCGGTCACCATCCGGCACTGCCCCTCCCCACAGAATCTCCTGCCCAGCAGGGCCTCCTGCTCCCCAGCCCTCTGGGGGGGGGGCTGCCGAGCTCCCTGCCCTCCCAGAGACCCCGCCCAGGGCTGGCTCCTGGCTCAGGTGCCCAGCATTGGCTGGCAAGGCCGGTGGTCCGAGGGTCCTGCCAGACCCCCGAGGCAGAGCCTCGCCGACTCAGCAGCTGTGGGCAGCCAGCCGCACCACGGCCTCCCAGCCCGTCCTCGCGGGTTTCAGCCCAGAAGAAAACAGGTGCTATTTGAAGACTAATTGCTCCGAGCGCCTCTTTTCAAAACGTAAATTGACAGGCGCTGTCCCCTGTGTGACCAAGATGTCCTGGTAAACTAGGACAGCGCCCACCCGGCCCAGCACGCCCAAGCTGCTCTCCAAAGTGCACGAGAGTGGCCGAGAACCTCCACGGCAGGGCCACCGACACGTCCCTCCACACACGCTGGATTCCCTGTGAGTTCACCAGCCTCGGGTGGCTGGGCGCCCCGGGGAAAGCAGGGCTGGGTGCAGGGCACAGGCTGCAGGGCGCCAGGGACAGGCCAGACAGTCGAGGTTCCTGGAGGGGCAGCCCTGGGGCAGGTCCCAAGGGAGCCACCAGGAGGCAGCTGGAGCCCGGAGAGGAGGGTCCGGAGAGCCTGTGGGGCACTGGTGGGCCGGGCAGGGTGAGGGGCGGGCTGCAAGGGGGGGTCTAGAACTCACTCTCAGCCCCGGGGACAGCGTGGGGCTGGCTGGGGTCTCCGGAGGTCTGTGAGCAATCAGATGCCCCAGAGGCCGGGAGTGTCACATGCCACCTGGCTGGGAATGACAGTGACTCTGGGAAAGTGTGTGCACATACATGTGTGTACACAATCATGTGTGCTCACTAGTTTGTGCATGTGTGTAGACAAGTATGTGTTTGCATGTGTGTGAATATGTGCCCGTGCATCACACTTGTGTGTGCTCAGTGCACACATACATGTGTACTCTGTTGTGTCTGTTTGTATGTGTGCATGCCTGGGTGTGCATATATACCTGTGTGCTTTGGTATGGGTATCCCGTGTGTACATGCATGTGTGTGCATGGGTGTGTGTGCATGTGCACTTGCATCACCCACTTCCATGTACTTGTGTGTGCATACACTTGTGTGCTTTGGGGTATGTTGTGTGTGCATACACGTGTGCTTGTGTGCCCAGGTGTGTGCATACATGTGTGTGCTTTGGTATGGGTATGCCATGTGCACACACATGTGTGTGAGTACTGCCCACTTCTCTGTGCAAATGTGTTTGTGCACTGCATGTGTGTGCATTTGTGGCATATGTGCACTTTTCCATATGCACATCTGTACATTTACATGTATTTCATTTCAAGTATGTGTGTGTACTTTTTTGGGGTTTTTTTGTTTTTGAGACAGAGTCTCACTCTGTTGCCTGGGCTAGAGTGCCGTGGCGTCAGCCTCGCTCACAGCAACCCCACACTCCTGGGCTAAAACAATCCTCCTGCCTCAGCCTCCCCAGTAGCTGGGACTACAGGCATGAGCCGCCACGCCGGGCCACGTGTGCACCCTGGTGTGTGTGTAAACTGAACTGTGCCCAAGGCCTGAAGACAGCCTTGCTCACCTGAGTTCCAGGTTCACAGCGGGGCACAGCGAGACCCTCACCCCAAAGCCTCCCCCGCCCAGGAGGGCCTGGAAGAGCCTCAGCGGCAGCACTGCTGGGGGTAACATGGCTGCTTCCCCCCTTTTCCCAAGCGGACCCGGAGCCAGGACTGGGAGAGCGTTCCCACCCCGCGTGGCTCCCCGCATGGCACCACCCCACATGGCTGCCACCCCACGTGGCTCCACCCCCTCACCAGGCCAGGACGGTCTCCCCCGGGAAACCCTCACCACGAGCTTTCTGGGGCGCAGGCCTGTGGGCGGCTCACTTCGACCGGCCCCAATCCACCCATTAGGCTTCTCCCGGCAGGAGGTTGCCATGGTTTCCTGTCACTGGCGCGGCTTCAGGCTTCAGCATCGGCTCCAGACCGAGGGCAGAGCACACGTGTCACAGGGCCCGGGGCACGCCTGTCATGAACACAAACCGCACCACGTTTGGTTCGGGCAAAAGCCTGGAGCCGTGGAGAGGGAGTCACGCGTTTCCGCGGCCTGCGTCAAAGTCGTCCCCAGAGACGACCGCCCTACCCCGCTCAGACGTCCCTGCTGCCCCCAGCAGCCTCAGCCCGGACCCCAAGTTGGGCAGGGACAACGGCACCTCCTCGCTGGTGGCCAGCTGGAGGACGAGGACGTGGCATCGCTGAGTGGCCACGCGGGAGGGGCAGGCAGCCGCCTCTCAGCCTCCGCCAGCTCCCCTGTCCCCAACGTCCCCCACACTCTCCCAGGGGCACCCAGGCTTGCCTCTGAGGACACGGCCCCAGCTGGCCAGGCCTGGGCATTGCCACGGGGCCTGCTCTGAAGCCCCTTTAACTGGGGTCGTGTCACCCCAAGGCCGCCCCAACCCCTCTGCAGCCAGGCCCCAGGGCCTCGGTCCTGCCCTTGCAGGGTTTGGGGACCTGCAGAGGCCACCTGGGCCCCACTCACCACGTGCACATCACCACGTGGAGGGGGTGGTGTGGGGCACCGGGGGGGGGGGGAGACAGAAGGCCCAGCTGAGGTCAGCCTCCAAGACCGCAGCGCTGCCTGTGGGCCCGGACATGGCCCGGCATGAGCCCAAGGACCGTCCCACAATCCCGCCAGCAGCTCCAGCCGGCGTCGGCCACTCGGCTCTGCCTGCCCCCAACCCAGGCCTGGGGGGCAGGGACAGTTCCAGGCCAGCCTCGGGGCTAAGAGCCGGACCACACAGCGGCGTCCCCTCATGGGGAATGTCCTTGGGGGGAACGAGGCACCTTCACCCCCGCCAGAGCCAGGCCAAGCGCCCAGGGGCGGCATCCTCAACCCTGTGCCGGCCACACCGGCTCTTCAGTGCCAAGACAGCCGTCACCCCGTGGCAATGCCCTGCAGCCCGTTACAACGTGGCAGAGAAGCTATTTCTAAACTGCCACAGAGAGAAAGGGGCAGCCCCGGCCCCACACTAGGTTCGTCCCGGCATCGACCCCGCACAGGAGCGGCCAATGCCACAGCGCAGGTGCACGTGTGTGCAAAGTCCAGACGACCCCGGGGGCCGCCCCTACCCGCCGGCTCATCCCCCGCCCCCGCGCAGTGCCCGACACCCCGAACCAGCAGGCGGCTCAGGGCCGGAAGCCCCCCAAAGCCAGCCAGGTGGGACCCGTCAGACAGGCACAAGTGTCTTCTCTGTTCACACTCAGCCCAGTTGCACAGAAGGATCCAGGCAGCGGTGCTGAGATACGGACGGTGAGGAGCCCGGAGCAGCCCCCGGCCGCCAGCTCTCCCTCGCGGTCCCGCCTCCCCGGCCGCGCCCGCCCTTCCCGCCGAGGCTCTCGGAATCAGGATTCGGTCACGGGCAGCCAGAGCACATTAAAACTCCTACAAATCGATTATAGCACGGCAAATGGCCAAGTAAAAATGGGCAAAGGTTTGGTCGGACACTTCGCCAAGGAGGAAACACAAAAGGCCAAAAGCACATGGAAAGACGCTCGCCACAATTAGTCACCAAGGAAACGGGATTAAAACCCAACAAGGTGCCACGACACCCCGAGGAGAACGGCCAAGTGGGGCAGGCACGAAGGCTGCTCGAGCCACACCCGGCCAGGGACAGTGTGACAGGGACGGCCGCCGAGGACAGCTCTGTGCAGTTTCTTAGGAAGTTAAACACACACGTGCACCAGGAGTCCCGGTCGAGATATCTTCTCAAAGACACAAAACAGGCGTCCGCACGGAAAGTTCTCCGCAGCCGTGTTCATGACAGCCGAGTGCCACACACGACCCGGTGCCTGCCCCCAGGAGACGAATGAGGAACTGTCATTTCGCACAGTGGACTTCCACGCAGTGACCTGCTCTTAGGAACAAACCACTGGTACGGAATAAAACGGACGAATCTCTAGAATGTTACACGGGAAGAAAGAAGCCAGGTTTGAAGAGCGTGTAGTGTGGTTCCAGTTACATGAGTTAGGGACAGGCCACACTAACCACAGTGACAGAAGCAGCATCGGCACTTGTCCCTGGGGTGGAGGGGGCTGCCTGGAACAGAGTGCCAGGGAACTTTCCGGAAGGCTGGCAACGTTCTGTGCCTCAGCTGGGCTCTGGGTGGCACATACACAGCTGCGCACACCTGTGCTACGCCCCAGTCCGCACACCTCAGGGCTGCGCCGTTGGCTGTGACTATACTTGAATAGAAACACGTGTTACGGACGTTCTGTGGAGGGAGAGTGTCGGTATCTAACCTGCACGTCAGCACACAGGTGTTTGCCCTGATAGCAGGAGACCGAGACGCACGCAGAAAACGTGGCCTGCCCACGTGACCTGCCCACGGCCACGGCCAGCAAACAGTGCCCCCAGATCTGAACCCGGTCTCCAGGACAAGCACCTGTGCCCAGGTAGGAGGTGGAACAAGCCGAACGCAAGGGGCTGAGCTGTGCCGGGGTAGGGGGAGGGCCAGCTGAGGGGGGGGGCACTGGTGCCGGGGAGGCCAGTTTGTGTGGGGGAGGGGAGCCAACCAGAGGTGCTTGCGGGAGGGCCCTGGAGGAGGGTTCGGCCAGTAACCCAGAGGTCAGACCTGCGGGATTTCTGAGCCAGCCTTGGGGCCTGGGGTGGCAGTGGGCAGGGCAGGGGCAGTGGGGACAAGCCACAGAGGGGCCGCAGCCATCTCTGCTGCTCGTCCCTGAGCGCGGGTCCCTGCCCTGTCACGGGGGGCTGCCCAGTGCTAGGCCAGCAGGCCGCACAGCAGCCTGGGCAACCCCTTCCAGCCCCCCAGGCTCCCCCGGCCACTGCTCCCCCGCCAGGCTGCTGAGGCTGTGACACAAGTGCCCTGGGCTCCGTGTGGCAGAGTGAACCAGCCGCACCAGGGACCGGCCCCCGTTAGGAGCAAGGTGCCCAGACCGGGGTGCTCGTCTCCTTCTGGGGTCCCCGGAAACCTGGCCAAAATGGGAGAAGTTTGCAGAGCACAGAATTCTCTTTCATTCTGGAGGCCTTTGGTACACCTCAGATCACACCTGTGTGCATGTGCCTGTGTCCGTGTGTGCATGTGTGTGCTGCATGCATGTGTGTGTACACACATGTGCCTGCAGGTACAGCTCTGTGCCTGTGTGTGCTTGTGTCCGTGTGTGCATGTGTGTGCTGCATGCATGTGTGTGTGCATTCATGTGCCTGCAGGTGCAGCTCTGTGTCTGTGTGTGCATGTGTCCGTGTGTGCATGTGTGTGCTGCATGCATGTGTGTGTACATGCATGTGCCTGCAGGTACAGCTCTGTGCCTGTGTGTGCTTATGTCCGTGTGTGCATGTGTGTGCTGCATGCATGTGTGTGTGCATGCATGTGCCTGCAGGTGCAGCTCTATGTCTGTGTGCATGTGTGTGCTGCATGCATGTGTGTGTACATGCATGTGCGTGCCTACAGGTGCAGCTCTGTGCCTGTGTGTGCCTGTGTCTGTGTGTGCATGTGTGTGCTGCATGCATGTGTGTGTACATGCATGTGCCTGCAGGTGCAGCTCTGTGTCTGTGTGTACATGTGTCTGTGTGTGTGTGTGCTGCATGCATGTGTGCGTGTGCACATGCATGTGCCTGCAGGTGCAGCTCTGTGCCTGTGTGTACCTGTGTCTGTGTGTGTGTGCGTGTGGGCACACACAATGGTGGGGCACAGAGGTCCTGGGCGAGGGTCCCTTCAAGTGGGCTTACTCTGCACCTGGCCTCGACTGATGGCACGTCCTGCCAAGGCCTGGGTACTGCACCAGGATCCAGCAATTTCTGAGCTGCGGGAACAGGACACAGAAGATTCTGCTGGCTGAGCTGGATCTTCCCCCAGAGAACTGCCACAGTGAGTCTGGACGAGAGGTTTTTGGCAACCGGGATCCTGGTCACCAATTTTCCAGCCCACAGGACATCAGAAGGCAGATGCACAGCTGGAAAAACGCATTTGTAAAGGCAGAGAAAAAAATTTTCAAGGAAATATATAAAAATGTGACCTTTTTGTTTTGAGACAGAGTCTCCCTCTGTCACCCCGGGTAGAGTACAGTGGTGTCAGCCTAGCTCACTGCGACCTCAAAATCCTGGACTCAGGTGATCCTCCTGCCTCAGCCTCCGAGAAGCTGGTACTACAGGCGCCACCATGCCCGGCTAATCCTTCTATTTTCAGTAGAGACGGGGTCTCACTCTTGCTCAGGCTGGTCTCAGACTCCTGAGCTCAAGCGACCCTCCAGCCTCGGCCTCCCAGAGTGCTAGGATTACAGGTGTGAGCCACTGCACCCGGCCCAAAAATGTGACTTTTAAGGAGAGTCATGAGATGCCACCAGGTGAGCAGTTGGGGACCAGCTGTGTTGGTGAGCACAAGCCTCCAGGCACCTGCAGACCTGGTGGCCCTGAGGCACAGGAACCAACGGGTCACCCTCAGCCAGTGACAGGGTATTTAAGTGGGGTCCTGTGTCTGTGGGTGCCAAGGGGACCCCATCAAACACACGGAATGTCTGTACCTGCTGGACACACACAGAGCACAGAACACTTCTGCTCCAAGGCGGTCTCCGCACCACCCAGGTGAGGCCCACGTCAGGGGCACACGCAGCCCCCCGGACCCCCAGCCCAGGCCTCCCCTGTCACCCTCCTGCTAGCTCGAGGCTGGACTACCGCCCTGGGAAGGGTGTGCCTGCTTTTGACCAGCTGAAATGAATTAGGGAAAGGCGTTATTTCTAGGCAGAGCATAAGACTCTGTTCTCTTTTATGTTTCCAAAAATACACGTCAGCAGGGCTGAGCAGTGCGGGAGGAGCGTGCGTTCCTGCGGGTGCTCCGTCTGAGGTTTCCGGGATGTGAGTCTTGGCCGGGATACAGAAACCTCTCACGATGGGACGGCAGCCTCCAGGCTCTCCGGAAACCGCCGGAGAAGGAGCTGGGCTGGACGGCAGCACGGGCCCCCCGAGGGCACCGAGACAGCCACAGGGCTGGCCCTGGCCCCGCCCACGGCTGGTGCCAGGGTGGGGCTGGGAGGGGCGGGCACCACACCCAGGGCTCTGGACCCTCAGGAACATGGGTGTCCCCTTTCCTGCCCACCCAAGCAGTTTCCTTCCTCTGCGGAGCCACTCAGGAGCCCGCAGAGCCGACCTGGCCCCGGCCGCAGGTCTGTGCCCACAGCCTCTGCCGACGGCAGCGAGGAGCTCAGCGAGCGCCAAGCGCCTGGCTCCCTGCCGGCTGGGACCCCTCGGGACAGGCCTGAGGCGACGTCCCAGGCCTGGGGACTGTATTTGGCCCGGACCCAAGCTCTCTCCTCCAGCCCCCAACACACAGGCACACACACGTGTGAACACGTGCGCACCCAGACACTCCTCTCCAAGCCCTGCCTTCAGCCGCAGGCAGCGGTCTCTGACCCGGGCCCACCACGCGCTACCCTGACCCTCTCCCGCCTCACAGCCCCGTTGGTCCAAGGCCAGCCTGTGCTCTGGCCGGCTTGGGACAAGGGTCTTTCTTCACCTCCTGAACCACAGTAAAATCCACGCATTTGTCCTGCAGAAGGCCCAGCGCCAGAGCAGAGCTTCTAAAATCCTCCTGGCTCCCCCCGGGGCAAGGCGGGAGGGGTCTTGGTGCGACAGTTTAGGGACAGGCCCCTCCACAGCGAGCCCCTCTGGGGCCATCTCCCAGCCGTCTCTGCAGACCCTGCCCCTGGCTTGGTTCTCAGCTGCCGTTTAAAGGAGCTGCTGCTACCGACGTCGCCAGAGAGCAGCCGGGGGCAGATCCCTCGGCACCGTGTGGGTCCAGGAGGCCCCGAAACACGGCGATTTCGGCGTGTTGCAAAGCTGGCATTTCAAACTGTAGTGCGACCAGGAAAAACAGAGCGGGACTCCTACCTCACTCCTCGTGACAAAATAAACCCCAAGCACAGAAAGGTTCACACCACACAGTGAACCCGCCAGAGTTCCAGGGAAGAGGGGTGGGGATGCAGCTGTGGCTCTGCAGTGAGGGGCCTTTCCAAGGGGGAAACAGGCTGCGGAAGCCGCAAAGGAAAGGACCGTCAATCACATGGGGAATTTCGCCAAAGATGCAAGGCTTCTGTATAGAGACAAAGGGACACATTTTTATAAAAAATAAAAATACTACACACTGAGAAAAGGTGTTTGCAATAAACATGGCAAACCAGGGACTAATTTCCCTAAATTACAAGGAATCCAGACAGACGAGTGAGAAAGTCAGCCCAGCAGGGAGTGGGGGAGCCCACGGGGCGGGGCAGACTGTGCCCCCAGCCGCGAAACGAGAACACGGAGGAGACGCCCGACTCACCGCGTGGACAGGCCTGGTCACGGGAGTGCTGGGCACCCCACACGCCACAGTGCCAGCCGTCACGGGGCCACGCGACAGCGCTGGAAACACGACAGCCTCGGGTCCCACGGGGGACAAACTCAGAAAGTCACCGAGACCAGGGTGCAGTGACGTCCACAGCTCACACCTGAAAACCCGGTGTGTGTCGCGAGAGCGTGGCGTGGCTGGATGCCACAGGGCGGGACCTGTGTGGACACCAGAAACAAGGCGGAGCGACACGCTGACAAGAAAGTGTCCCCAAGAGGCAACGTCAGCAGAGACAGCCCCCAGTGTCCCTGATCCGAGTCACCAGCCCCTGCCCGCTGGCCGAAGGAAATCCAGTTTCCCTGCGGACACCTTACCGGGCCTGGACCAATGCTTTTCAAGCTTAATATGAATGGTTTTTTTTTTTTTTCGTTTTTTAGAAAAAAAATACTCTCACATAGCCCGAGAATGTGTGTGTGGAACCCAGTCTGGCGTAGACTGTCTTAAGAAATTAACATTTTACTCTCAAAAACTGGCTTCCAGCTGGAAATCGCCGCAGCCCGCGGGAGCTCCCACGGGGTGGTCAGAGGGTTTTCTAGGTCGGCACCGAACGCAAACTCAGGCTTCCGCGTTGCACTCGCAGCCCTTCCACTTGGGTTCAAGGACCCCGGGAAACAGAGACCCCCGTGGAGAGAGCCGGGGTGCGACTAGGATGGAGCAGAGCTGAGCTCCTTCCCACACGCGTTTCAGCCCCACCGAGGACGGCGTCTGGGGCTGGGGGGTTTGCACACCTCCCGGCCGCCTGTCCGGGGGGCCGAGTCCCCTGCACGGCCGTGACTGCCAGAAGCAGCTTCCGGGGCTGGCCGTGCGCACAGGAAGGGGGACACGCCTCCTCTGGTCCCAGCCTGGAGCCGGAGCCACCAGCTGGGCAGATTCCGCGCCCCGAGCTCCGGGGGTGGGTGCGACACGTGCAGGCGGGGGAGGCGCTGGATTACGTAACGCTCCAGCCTCGCACAGTGGGGCCGCGCCTGAAATACCCGGGCACAGCCCGAGAGGCGCCGATGCTCCCAGCACCCGCCTGGTGGCTTGGCGGAGCCGCCCACCCGGCTCTCACGCCACCCCCTCCCGGGCCACCCGGCCAGCCCAGCACCTTCCCCAGGGCGCCAGGAGCAGCCACTCGAAACGGAGCCAAGTCCTCTTCCTCACGGCTCCCGGTGGCTTCCTTCATGCCGTTTTGTGGCAGCCGAAAGCGGGCGGCCCTGGGGCCCCTGCCCCTGAGCTCCAGCCCGTCCTTCTGCCATCAACTCACGTCAGCGGCGGTGCCACGGCTGCCCCAGGGCACACTGAAGCCCCCACTTGAGAAAAAAATAACAAGGTCCATGTACTGCTGGGAGCTCCACAGAGAACACCCTGGTCACTCGGCTGCCCTGGTGAGGCCAGGGGCCGTCAGTTAAAGGTCTCAGCCACCGGCAGCCGCTCCTCCCTGTGGCTGGCAGCTGCGTCCTGCTTCCCCCGAGAGAAGGCAAGAAGCTGCGACCTCGGGGTTCCCCAGCTCGGCAGGGAAAGGCTGGCCCTGCGAGTCCTCCGGGGCAAGGGGACAGTCCCGCTCTCAGGGCCCTGCCACCAAGGGCCACCAGCGTGGACACCATCCCCTGCAGCAGGCCCCGGCCGCAGGGAAGGCTCAGCCACCAGGGCAGGGACGGGAGCAGCACGTGCAGCTCAGGGGCCAGGGCCGGGGCGCACGGCCACCATGGGGGGCTGGGGGACACCTGGTGCTCTCGCCAGACACCCACCGGCCCAGCGACTGCAGGCAGCCTCAGCAAGCCCAGGGAGGCGCGCTCTCCCCCAGGGCTGAAGCGCTCACTGGCAGCGGGTTCACGAGGAACTCAGAAGCGCAGGACCCGCCGTCCTGGGTTGGAGCAAACGGGCTGTGAAGGTGTCAGCAGAAGACAGCATCAGGAGGCCCTGAGGCCTGGCACACGCACAGCGGCCACGGATCCCGCGGCGCAGGCTGGGCCTTCCTCACCCTGCAGCCGGGGGGGGGGTCATGGACACCATCGCGGGGACACAGGCCACTGCCCGGCCTGACGTGGCCACACGCGCACAAGGAGGGCATGGCGGGACGGGGCAGCGAGCTCCAGGCGGAAGGGAGGAGGGGAAGGGCCCGGCCTCGAAGCCAGCCAGGGAGCCCTTTGCCACCTGCCACCCCGGGCGGTCTGGGGGGCTCGGGAAAGGACGCTCCCCCCACGCGCTGGAAAAGCCTGGGGGTCCGGTGCCTGCTGCGAGCGGGGGAGAGGAAGAGGAGGCGGCTGTCATGGAGATGACCCCAGCGCCAAGCCGAGGGCTGCGCTG